>NW_016820098.1:1762694-1775707 GCF_001698545.2 Rhinopithecus bieti | reverse complement strand
CCCTTCCTTCCTTCCTTCCTTCCTTCCTTCCTTCCTTCCTTCCTTCCTTCCTTCCAAGTTTTGCTCTTGTTGCCCAGGCTGGAATGCAATGGCACAATCTCGGCTCACTGCAAACCTCCACCTCCCAGGTTCAAGAGATTCTCCTGCCTCAGCCTCCCGAGTAGCTGGGATTACAGGGTCCTGCCACCACACCCAGCTAATTTTTGTATTTTTAGTAGAGATGGGGTTCCACCATGTTGGCTGGGCTGGTCTCAAATTCCTAACCTCCGGTGATTCACCTCGGCCTCTCAAAGTGCTGGGATTACTGAGGCTGAGGCGTGAGCCATCGCACTCAGCCTGTGTGTTCTTTCTTAGTAATCTTCATCACTCAGTTCCTGTGAATCACCTGACATTTGCATCTTTAGTCATTCTCTTTTTCTTTACTGTTCCTCAGTCCTTGTCAGGCCGCTGCTCTAAGCCCAGTGAATGTGTGGGTTTGTATTTCACTAGTGTTCTCCAAGCCCAGGGCTCTGTTTTGTCTTCCTGGGGCTTCTGTACACACCTGCCTCTCTGTACACAGAACACAGAGGATGACTCTGTGTTGGTCACTGCTGGATCACTCATCTGTCTCCCTCTTGGACTGTCAGCTCCATGAAGCAGGGTTTTGGGTTTCTTTTCTATCCCCTGTATCTAATGTTGTGTTTGACCCATTGTAGGCTTGTGTGGATGTTTACAGACTGAATGAGTGAACACATGAATTAAAGAAATGAATGAAGGAAATGAATATATTGGTAGTTAGATCATCTTTTTTTAAACCAACTTTTCATGGTGTATATTTAAGATACACAGCATGATGTTATGGAATACATGTAGACACTTTATCCGTCATCTCATATCCACCGTCTCACACAGTTACCCATTTCTTTTTGTTTTTGACAAGAGCAGCTAAAATTACTCATTTAGCATGGATTCCATATACGGTATATATATTTTTTCTTTTTCCCCCGATCTCCCATCTACAGTACAATTTTATTACTGATGGTCCTCATGTTGTACCTTAGTTTGCTAGATTTGTTGGCATAATTAGATCGTTGTTGGGTACTTGTTTTCAGAGAGTGGCTGGAAGTGTGAGAGCCCAGGGGTCAGGGCATAGGGTTGCTGTAATCAACCTGTCACTAAGCCCTGTCATCTGGCCTGACTGGTGTGGATGTGGTACCCCACTAAGACATTCCTCCGTGCCAGATGAGGAGCTCAAAAATAAAATAAAAATGAGGTTTCTAGAGATGTAGCACTAAAAATGAGATGCCTGGATTGCCAAAAGCCTACAGGCTTTGGGTTTGAAATGAACTAGATCGGGCCTAGTAGTTACATCAAAATTTCAAAAGGCTTTTATTTAATTAATTAATTTATTTATTTAGAGATATGCTGTCGCTCTGTCACCCAGGCTTGGAGGGTAGTGGCATGATCTCAGCTCACTGTAGCTTCAAACTCCCGGGCTCAGGCAATCCTCCCATCTCAGCCTCCCAAATAGCTGGAACTAGAGGGATGCACCACCACACTCGGCTGATTTTTAAAGTTTTTGTAGAGATGGGATCTCACTATGTTGCCCAGGCTGATCTCAAACTCCTGAGCTCAGGTGATCCTTCTGCCTCAGCCTTCCAAAGTGCTGGGGTTATAGGCAAGAGCCACCGCGCCTGGCTGAAAAGCCTTTCACATGCAGTCTGTTTCTCATGGTTTTCCTTCCTTGAGGGCTGCTCTCCATAGTGTCACTGTGGTGTGATGGGCTTCAGGTCCAAGGCTTAAAGGTGAATGGAAAACCCAGGGAATCAAATAAGGCAAGCATTAAATAGTACATCGAATGAAATAGTTTTCAGAACACATAATTGTACAATTTTAAAGCAATAAATAATTTAACATTTTATTTTAAATAAAAAGAATACATGTGGCATCAAACGAAAATAGTACCAAGAGTATAATACAGTGTGCCTGGATCTCCCCAGAAACCACCTCTTAATCATCAGTGTAGTTACCATGTAAACCTGGGTGCTACACTGATACCTCCATTCTGTGATAAATCACTCTTAAATGGTATCAATGGTCTGCCATCCACTATGTAAAATGAGGAGAATTTTACCTCATTTACACTCCTCCCTCTCTTCTTACCAAATTTTATAATAAAATAAAATAATTATTTTTAGTTCTTTTGTTGGTCAACACTATAATCTTATTAATTTCCTGGAGTTTCCATTTTTTTGAATTCGTGTGATTTCTTTTACATCTCTTGATGCCCTGTGCTGTAAGGTGAGGATGTTGATACCTTCACTATATCCACTATATTTTCTCTCTCCTGTTTCAGATCTTACATTTAACAATCTTTTACTTTTTCACTAACATGGAAGTATATATGTATCTACATTTTGTCCTGCAGGGAGGGATCCTAAAGGGAAAATTGAAATCTGAAGACGTTAAGTGACTCGTGTAAGGTTTCTTAGCTGGTTAATGTTACAGCTGGGGCTGGGGCATCTGATTCCCAATCTAGTAGGCTTTCTGTGGATAAACTCAGTGATTCACTCATCTAATGTTTATTGAGTGCTTATTTTCCTCCAGGCACTAGGTACCAGTAATATAAAAATAATAAGTGGTCTCAAATTGCATGCTTCATAATCAAGGAAGACAGACAGATATATAAACAAATAACTAGGTTTCGATGCAGTAATTTGCAAAGGAAGGTGTTATCTGATTTTTTTTTTTTTATTCCACAGGTCAGAAATTAGAATAACTGATATAACTATTAGAAGTGGCAACTTTGATGTGTTGAGGAAACAGTGTTTTACCCAGGCCACTTATGCATGTTTAAAAAATAAATAAGACTTTGCTGATATACTTCCAGGAAAGCAATTTAAATGGTCTGTTTCAAGATTAAATATGAAAGCAGATTTCAAAATAATGTATAATTATAAATTATATGTTTTATGCTCAGCATGTTTTTATGTGAAAAGAATATCAAAATATTCTTCAGTTGTCCTTATGGGGTTGTTTAGTATTTTGACTTAAAGTCTAAAGTTTATGCATTTATTGTACATTCTTTTTATGGTGACTTGTGAACCTTTTCTTTCTGTTTCCCTCAGATTTTCATCACCGTGAATTGCTTGAGTACAGATTTCTCCTCCCAAAAAGGGGTGAAAGGACTTCCTTTGATGATTCAGATTGACACATACAGTTATAACAATCGTAGCAATAAACCCATTCATAGAGCTTATTGCCAGATCAAGGTCTTCTGTGATAAAGTGAGTAAAGATGACAGTTTTTTATAAAGGTATCTTTATTATTACATATTACTTTTAATGGCATTTCTTCCTTGTCACCTTCACTTGTCTAGTGGTGTCAAAATAGTCACTTTACTCATCACAGTGGGAGTGGTAATCTTTCATTCTCGGTTCCTGAGAATGAAAGGAAGTCTTCAGTCAACTGTATTTTTTTTTTTTTTCAGTTTATCATTTTTATCACTAAGTTAATGACTGACTGTTTCTTAGCTCAGGCTGCTATAACAAAAAACCATAGACTGGGTGGCTTAAACAACTGAAATGTATTCCTCAAAGTTCTAGAGGCTGGAAAGTCCAAGGTCAACATGTCAGCTAATTTGGATCTTAGTAAGGGCTCGCTTCCTGGCTTGCAGACAGCTGCCTTCTCACTGTGTCCTCACATGGCACAGAGAGCGAGCATGCGCACAAGCTCTCTGGTGTCTCTTTTGCTAAGGACACAAATTTTATCATAAGGACTCTACCCTCATGACCTCGTCTAAACCCAATTACCTCCCCCAAATTTCACCTCCAAATACCATCACATTGGGAATTGGGAGTCCAACATATGAATTCTGGGGGCACACAAACTTTAGTCTATAACACATTGTGTTGTAAGTTTGACCCAATGAGATAGTTCAAATAACAGATTAATACTCTTTACTGGGCGTAGACCCTGTCCCAGAGCATATCAGTGCATCCGTTATTATTTTATGGGTTAAATGGGACCACATCTAGGACTTTTTGGAATGGAAATAGCACTTATAAAATAAGTTCATTAGTACATATGCACTCAGTAAACATGTACTTTGAATCTCCCTGAATCCCACCCCAAAAGAGTTGAAAAATTTGAACAGAAAAACTTAAAACCCTGTGATTAGGTGACGGGAAATCATCACAAATCCCAAATATGAATGGGACCAAGCATCAACAATTTCAAAGCCTGTGTGATATCAGCGATTATGAGGGAAAGTAATGGGGCCACTTGATAGCCAAAGAACAGGAAACCTACAAAGTTGTCCAAAGTACTCACTGGAAAGTGCAGTGGGCTGTCTCAGGACAGCATGTGAGACCTGGGTGGGAGGGTACAGATCTAGTGGATTCTACTTTGCCAGTGAGTGTAAGAGGACTGAGCATTGAAATGTTTTGGGCTCTATGAACTCTGGGAAGTCAGAAACTAAAGTTCCCTTCTAAGACAAAATCCTGCTCTGGAAAAAAAAAAAAAAAAAAGAAATTCTCGGAGTAAAGTCCAAGCTGAGTTGAAAAAAAAAAAAAGGTGAAAGGAAAGAGGTCAAAATGAAAATGAAGAGGAAGATGGGAAGGGATACAGAGTAGGCAGATCTCAGAAAATCTGACTATATTTGTATCACTTTGTGAACACACCAGATGGGGATCCTGGGAGCCACGAAACTAGAAGAAATCCTGGCTCACTCATTTCACTTGAAAATGACCAACAGAAAAGAAAAAGCAGTTGAATCCCATACAATGTTTTATGAAAAAAGAGATTAAGATCAGACTGACTTCCCTATGAATAATGAATGCCTTTCAAAAAGACAGGCCCACAAAACAGATGAAAACTGTAGCCTAATATTTCAAAATAAGCTAAATGAAATTAAGGAAATAATGGACGTTATGAAGATCAACATAAATCTCAATTTGAAAAAATCAACTTGAGATGTGTAGAAAATAGAATGACTTGAAAAAGATGAGATGGAAGTCAGGGAATTTAGAAATAAAAGATTAAAATGGATTAGAAATAAAAACTATGCTAGAAGCAACACAAGAGTAAATAAATATAAAAGATAATGCTTTAAGAAAACAAGCTAGGAAACAACAAAATTTTTAAAATCAAAGGAAATGAAGAAAGAGGTGTGAGAGAAAATACAAATATAGCAGACAGGTAAAGGAGATGTAATATAGACTGGGTGCGTGGCTCATACCTGTAATCCCAGCACTTTGGGAGGCCAAGTTGGAAGGATCACATGAGTCCAGGAGTTCGAGATCAGTTTAGGCAACAAATTGAGACCCCTGTCTCTACAAAAAAATGTAAAAACTAGCCAGGTTCAGTGATGCATGTCTGCAGTTCTAGGTACTCGGGAGGCTGAGGCAGGAGGATTGCTTGACTCCAGGAGTTTGAAGTTGTGGTGACCTATGCTCCAGCCTGGGTGACAGAGCAAGACCCTATCTTAAAAAAAAAAAAAATCCAATATACATATAATAGGAATCTTTGAGGAAAAAAAGTGGGGGGATGGAATACTAAAAATACATTGCCTTAAATATGCATTTAAATACATATTCTCTAAGCAAAACCTTAAACAGAAAGTATATGTATTTAAACAGTCCACCACACACTTGGGAAAATTGATCCACTATAACCAATACAAAATAGTTAAGCTATTGGACTTTTTGAAAAAAGAAAATAATTTTCTTTGGGCCTCTAAGTAAATAAAATAAATATTAAATCACTTATAAGGAAAATTTGATTATCAAACTTTTCAACAGCAACACCTTGTCAGAAGACAATGATATTTAAGGTAATCAAGTAAAGAAAATGTGGGCCAAGGATTTTATACACAGCCTAATTGACTTTGAAGTATAAAGACTGCAGGCACAAACAAAACAAATCCCCAACATCCAGAGAATATTTCTTCTCAGGGACTCTAGTAGTGAACACAATTTAGACAAGCAATATTATTGTAAAGACATTGGTAAAACGATGGGTGGTGCGCATTCAGGATCTATTTACCTGTAGATCTAATTCTAAATGATGGCGGAGACAGTGTGACAGTATATTCTGACAAGGTAGACATCGTACAATTGTTTTAAAACTGGGAAGGATAGGAAGGGTATATGAGCAATAAAATAAGTTGACTAGCTGCTTATAGAGATTAACTGTGAGTGAAAGGATAGTACTTCATATTAGACGCTGGGGAGAGAGAGGAACAGGAAGAAGATAGTAGTAGCCAGTTCACTGTTGCCCATCACTCTTTTTTAAAATTATTTTTCCATAAGTTATTGGGGTACATGTGGTATTTGGTTACATGAGTAAGCTCTTTAGTGGTGATTTGTGAGATTTTGGTGTGCCTATCACCCGAGCAGTACACACTGTACCATATTTGTAGTCTTTTATCCCTCAACCCCCTCCCACTTTTCCCCAGAAGTCCCCAAAGTCCATTGTATCATTCTTATGGCTTTGGGTCCTCGTAACTTACCTCTCACATATCAGTGAGAACATATGATGTTTGGTTTTCCATTCCTGAGTTACATCACTTAGAGTAATAGTCTCCAGTCTTATCCAAGGCACTGCAAATGCCGTTAATTCAGCCCATCACTCTTACAGGTGCTGCAGTCAGTTGTATTAAAGGTTTAATACTATTAACATGTCTGAGAGTTCTGGTTTAGCAGTGGCAGGAGAAAGCAGAGATGGTGAGGAAAACAGAAAGAAAACACGTAAACAAGAACTGCATAGGGGTTAGGGACATGCGGCGTAGCAGTAAATATCCCTAAAGTCTCAACGGCCTTTCAGGCCATGATGATTTCAGTTAATGCCAATCATCCAGCCATCAGAGCAGCACAGCAATCAATAGGACAGTTTCCATGACACTGGTAGGACAGTAGGACAGTACACAGTAGAACAGTTTAGGACAGTTCAGAGTACACAGTAGGACAGTTCACAGTAAGGCAGTTCACAGTACACAGTACACAGTACACAGTACGACAGTACGACAGTACACAGTAGAACAGTTCACAGTACACAGTACGACAGTACACAGTAGAACAGTTCACAGTACACAGTAGGACAGTTCACATAGGACAGTTCACAGTACACAGTACACAGTACAACAGTACACAGTAGAACAGTTCACAGTACACAGTAGGACAGTTCACAGTACACAGTAGGGCAGTACACAGTAGGACAGTTCACAGTACACAGTAGGGCAGTACACAGTAGGACAGTACACAGGAGAACAGTTCACAGTACACAGTAGGACAGTACACAGGAGAACAGTTCACAGTACACAGTAGGACAGTACACAGGAGAACAGTTCACAGTACACAGTAGGACAGTACACAGGAGAACAGTTCACAGTACACAGTAGGACAGTACACAGGAGAACAGTTCACAGTACACAGTAGGACAGTACACAGGAGAACAGTTCACAGTACACAGTAGGACAGTACACAGGAGAACAGTTCACAGTACACAGTAGGACAGTACACAGGAGAACAGTTCACAGTACACAGTAGGACAGTACACAGGAGAACAGTTCACAGTACACAGTAGGACAGTACACAGGAGAACAGTTCACAGTACACAGTAGGACAGTACACAGGAGAACAGTTCACAGTACACAGTAGGACAGTACACAGGAGAACAGTTCACAGTACACAGTAGGACAGTACACAGTAGAACAGTTCACAGTACACAGTAGGACAGTACATAGCAGAACAGTTCACAGTACACAGTAGGACAGTACACAGTAGAACAGTTCACAGTACACAGTAGGACAGTACATAGTAGGACAGTTCACAGTACACAGTAGGACAGTTCACAGTACACAGTAGGACAGTACACAGTAGGACAGTTCACAGTACACAGTAGGATAGTACATAGTAGGACAGTTTACAGTACACAGTAGGACAGTTCACAGTACACAGTAGGACAGTACATAGTAGGACAGTTTCCATGACACAGCAATCAGTAGGACAGTTTCCAAGACAGTAGAGAAGTTTCCATGACAGTTTCCAGAGGCCTGTTAAATCAATAGACACAGTTGTATAGGAATGGTGAAATATCAAAGGTACAGACAGCATAAGCAATTTGCCCAGAGACACACAGTGAGAATGCAGAGTAGTTAGATGCAAATCTAGGTCTAATTTCAAACTCATTCTCCTGGAATTGATAAATAACTTTATATATAAAATACCTAAATGACAACTGGCATTTCAAAACCTCAACAAAGAGCCAAGGTAGGCTTTAGAAACAAAATAAAACCAAAAAAATCAGCTTATGTCTTTAATTCAGCATATTAAACATTTTCAAATGATGTGTAACAGACAATTTTTTAAAGCACAAATAAGGAAGCATTTAAATAATTTGAATTCCCTTACTTTATTTCAGATATTCCGGGGGAGACTGTAGAATCCCCCTCCATGAATCCCCTTCTTGGAAATAAAGAATAAAGTTAGAGATGAGGAGAAAGAGGGGAAATAATTGGATAGAGGAACCTGGCAATCCATTCATATTCACTTTGGTAGTTGGAATTGAAAGTGAGAGAGAAGGCTTAGTGTTAATGTAATAAATAAGAAAAACAAAGAATAAAAGCATGCATAATGTACAGCGAATGTTATGTTGTTGTTCACCTAAGTCCTAGAATGAGAGGGACTATGAGACACTAAGAGGGCAGATACAATTACTGATTGATTATACCTTTTGTTTGAAAATAGTTTTATACATTTTCATTCAGTTATTTTAACCTGTAGAAGGGAGACGGTGAAAAAGAGGATTGTATGGATTTTTCCAAAGCAGTTGTTTCCTGAAGTCGTGTTAAGAGGGTAATCTGTGGCAAGGAAAGAAATGGTTGAAAGAACCACTTATTTGTGTGAACATGTTTGTAAATATGCATAAAAACTGGGAAGGACTATGTCAACAAATACCTTGCCAATCAGAAAGTAGGTGGCATTTCCAGTAGCTCCTATTTTGCATATCAGTCTAGTAAATGTCAGTGCTAAATAAAAGAAAATGGTTGGAGAATGCCGGATAAATGATAAGCATTTATTCTAAGTAAGTAGTGATGTCAAGAGGTTCTAGCAGGAAGTTACACATCCTGATGTTAAGGGTTGGAGTGGGGTGTGTCAGGAAACTCATAAGGAAGAAATACCACGGGTCTTACAGGGTATATTCATCATAATTACTGTCAATTTCTTTAACAAACTAGACCCAAAATCTTTTGCTGTAATTTGTCATCATTTTTGCACTCTAATTTCAAAATCCAAGTAAAACTGATTCCTGGGAGATTAAAAAGAGATATAAAAGTTTAATTTGTATACTTTTCAAATGGGTGTGTAAATACAAATGCCCAATTTGACTTATCCTTTCAGGTAAAAGAGTTGAGGGCTATTCCTTTTTAAAACCATGCATTTTTCTCATCACAGTCTAGTTTTCAAGAGATGGAATTCTGCACTATTTACAGTTCTCCAGCTTGATTTCAAATTAATCAATTAATTAATCAATTGTAATTAATCTCACATCTGTGAGACTGCAGATGAAAATAAAGGGCTTCCCTAACCATACTCAGTATTAAGATACTTCTATTGAAATGCATGTGTTAATACATTTTAAAACTTCGGAATCTGTTTATATACCTACCTATATAGATACCTATGTGCATCTCTTTATGCTAACATTAAATTCTTTCACAATCTTTCGTGAAGATTTTGTGTTACTGCAAACAATAGCTACGCATGTTGGAAAAACCGAGAAATAAAGCCACATTCTTAAAATACATGTACAGGAGCAACTTAAGTGTTAAATAAAAAACAAAGACAGCCATGACCTCTCAAGTGGTGGCAAAAATGATCACAATATGGGCAGGAATTTTTCAGATATATTTTCCAAATTTAACACTGTAGAGTGAACATTTAGATGGAGGGAATTATTTTCAAATGACAAATTTAGTATTTGTAACAAATTATTCTCTTCTGGAAGAACTAGACTTTTGCACTTTAATAACGGTGGAAAGAATATTTTCTCAAAGTCTCAGGTCACAAAGAGTCATAGAAAGAGGTGGAATACTTGGAAGGTCTTGCTCAAGGAGTGTTTTCTTTACTTTAATGGAATGTATCGAAGCTTCCCGGGGTCACTGTGAAGTCAAAAGCTTTATTCTTGAAATAAGAATTGTGGTTCTCTTGAGTGGATATTATCAAAATTGTTTTGTCATGATGATAGCTGGGCATTCTGGGCAGGAAATTTCTTTTGTAGAAGGGCCACCATCTGCTTTATAGATACTCTATGTTTTATGTTAATTCTTTGGGTTTGGCATATAAAAGAGTGCCTGAAAAATAATAAGCAGGTGACTTTGCTAAATTCTACATTGAACATACAGGCTTACCTCATTTTATTGTGCTTTGCTTTATTGTGTTTCACAGAAAGCAAGTTTTTACAAATGGAAGGTTTGTGACAACCCTGTATCGATCAAGTCTGTCAGCTCCATTTTGCAAACAGAATATGTTCGTGTCTCTGTGTCACATTTTGGTGATTCTCTCGACATTTGAAACATTTTCATTATTATTATATCTGTCATGTTTGTGATCAGTGATCATCGGTGTTACTATTGTAATTATTTGGGGCACCTCCAACTGCACCCATATAAGATGGTGAACTTAATTGATTGGGTTGTGTATGTTCTGATTGCTCCATCAACCAGCCATTCTCTAGTCTCTCTCCCTCTCTTCCTTTGGTCTTCCTATTGCCTGAGACAGAACAATATGAAACCAAGCCAATTAATAAACCTACAGTGGTCCCTGAGTGTTCAAGTGAAAGGAACAATTGCATCTCTCTCACTTTAATCAAAAGCTAGAAATAATTAAGCTTAGGGAGGAAGGCATATCAAAAGCTGACACTGGCCAAGAGCTGGGCCTCTTGTATCAGTTAGCCAAGGTGCGAATGCAAAGGAAAAGTTCTTGAAGGAAATTAAAAGTGCTACTCCAGTGAACACACAAATGATAAGAAAGTGAAACTGCCTTACTGCTGTTGTGGAGAAAGTTTTAGTGGTCTGCACAGAAGATTAAACCAGCCACAACATTCCCTTAGGCCAAAGCCTAATCCAGAGCAAGGCCCTAAGTCTTTTCAACTCTATGAAGGTTGAGAGAGATGAGGAAGTTGCAGAAGAAAAGTTTGAAGCTAGCAGAGATCACTTCATAAGATTCAAGCAAAGAAACCATCTCCATAACATAAATGTGCAAGATTAAACAGCAAGTGCTGATGTAGAAGCTGCAGCAAGTTATACAGAAGATGTAACTAAGATCATTGATGAAGGTGGCTATACTAAACAACAGATTTTCATTGTAGAGCAAATAGCCTTCTATTGGGAGATGTCACCTAGGACTTTCATAGCCAGAGAGAAGTCAATGCCTGACTTTGAAACCTCAAAGGAGAGGCTGACTTTCTCATTAAGGGCTAATGCAGCTGCTGTCTTTAAGTTGAAGTCAGTGCTCATTTACCATTCCAAAATCCTAGGGTCCTTAAAATCTTGCTATATCTGGTCTGCTTGTGCTCTGTAAATAAAACAACAAAGCCTGGATGACAGCTTATGTGTTTTTGGTGGGCTTAATTTTAAGCCCACTGTTGAGACCTACTGCTCAGGAAAAAAAAGATCCCTTTTAATTGACAATGTTCCCAGTCACCTAAGAGCTCTGATGGAGATGTGCAAAAAGATTAATATTGTTTTCATGACTGCTAACACAACAACATCCATTCTACAGTCCATGGATTGAGAAATAATTTTGATTTTCCAGTCTTTTTATTTAAGAAATGTGTTTGGTAAGGCTGTTGCTGTTGTAGATAGTCATTCCACTGATGGTTCTGGGCAAAGTAAGTTGAAGTCCTTTTGGAAAGAATTCACCATTTTAGATGCCATTAAAAACATTCATGATTCATGGGAGGAGGTCAAAATATTAGCATTAACAGGAGTTTGGAAGAAGTTGATTCCAGCCCTCATGGATGACTTTGAGGTGTTCAATACTTCAGTAGAGGAAGTAACTGCAGATGTGATGGAAACAGCAAGATTAGAACTAGAAGTGGAGCCTAAAGATGTGATTGAATTGCTGCAATCTCATAAGAAACATATGAGGAGTTGCATCTTATGGATGAGCAAAGAAAGTGAGATAGAATCTACTACTGGTGAAGAGGCTGTGAACACTGTTGGAATGACAACAAAGAATTTAGAATATTACATAAACTTAGTTGATAAAGCAGCAGCAGTGCTTGGGAGGATTGATTCCAATTTTGAAAGAAGTCCTACTGTGGGTAAAGTGCTATCAGACAGCATCACATGTTATAGAGAAATCTTTCCTGAAAGGAAGAGTTAATTGATGCATCAAACTTCATTTTTGTCTTATTGTAAGAAATTGTTACAGCCACCCCAACCTTCAGCAACCCACCCTGATCAGTCAGCAGCTATCAACATCAAGGTAAGACCATCTATTAGCAAAAAGATTGCAACTTGCTAAAGTTTCAGTGTGTATTTTTTTAGCAATGAAGTATTTTTAAATTAAGATATGTACATTTTTAAGACATAATGCTATTGCACACTTGATACACTATAGTGCAAACATAACCTCTCTATTCACTGGGAAATAAAAAAGAAGTGTGGCTCTTTTTATTTCAATATTTCTTTTTTATGGGGGTCTGGAACTGAACCCGTAGTACCTCTGAGGTATGCTTCTGTATAAATCTTGAAACAGATTCATTATTTTCCCTTTCCTCATAAATAGTACAAAATAAAACATTAACTCAGAAATCAAATTCCTTGACCCAACTTGAGGTGTTTCTGGGGGCAGCTATAATTTATACAGGTTAACAAAATCTAAATTTTATTTCTATTAAATGTTATATTGTACAGAGCCCCAAGCACGTAGAAAAATGCCTTACATGGACCCAATTAAAAAAATAGCTCCTATTACAGACTTTAGTATTTTTTTTTTTTATTTTTTTTTTTTTTTTTTTTTTTTTTT
>NW_016820098.1:1747038-1762443 GCF_001698545.2 Rhinopithecus bieti | reverse complement strand
ACAAAACCTTTATATATCAGGAAGAGATTTCCCTAGCAGATAGTTTTATATTTTATGCCCCTTTTGCTGTGAATTTCTGTGATCTGCAAGTGTCAGTGACAATTCAAAACTTCATATGAAGCGCTATAAAATTCCCCCCTTTGATAGTAAGTAAAATAATTATTCCATTTGGTAGTTTTTAAAATATAAAAATGCACATTTAAATGATCTGGTTAAAATATTAAGCTATTTCAATTCTATTATGTAAAGCTCTTAGAAATTCCCTGGCACAGAGTTAGCTATTATTACTCATTCTCCAAAAATTAGTTTAAAGCCATAAGCCATCTCTTTTGTGAAGCCTTCATTGACCATAAATTCTCACTGTGTCATGGCGTCATGCTGGCCAGAATTGGGAATCTGCTTTTCTACAAAAGCCAATTTGATAAGCAAAAAATATATCTCATTGTTCTGTAATAATTCAAACCATGTGTGTGTCTTTGTCTGTGAATTGCCTATTTCATGACTCTTGTCCATTTTTCTATTAGTATGTTAGCTATTTTTAAAATTTGAATCATTATTTATATATTAAGGATTTGACATTTTATGTGATATTTTATTGCAAGTATTTTTGCCAACCTTTCCTTTGTCTTTTAATTGATTTGTTTACATACAGAAGGATTAAATTTTTATATTGTTAAATCTATCTGTTTTATATGTGATGATTTGGGGACAATTTTGGAAGGGTGAAAGGTTGCTGGCCATTCTTTTTTTTTTTTTTTTTTTTTGTGAGGTGGAGTCTCGCTCTGTCGCCCGGACTGGAGTGCAGTGGCCGGATCTCAGCTCACTGCAAGTTCTGCCTCCCGGATTTACGCCATTCTCCTGCCTCAGCCTCCTGAGTAGCTGGGACTACAGGCGCCCGCCTCCTTGCCCGGCTAGTTTTGTATTTTAGTAGAGACGAGGTTTCACCGTGTTAGCCAGGATGGTCTCGATCTCCTGACCTCGTGATCCGCCCGTCTCGGCCTCCCAAAGTGCTGGGATTACAGGCTTGAGCCACCGCGCCCGGCCAGTTGCTGGCCATTCTATGCATTGCTGCTCCCTAAATATGCCACCACAATGGGCAAGAACTCTAAACATGAATCTGAAACTTAGGGAAGGAGTTTAGGTGGGAGATGTTGATCAGAGTGTCACCTGCCTAGTGCCTTGTGAAAACGAAGATACAGATTAATTCTTCCGTGGCAAGAGTAGAGATAGAGCAAGGAAAAGGAATCCATTTTGGAATGTCTGTATTTGGGGGATAAGGAAAAGAAAATGAGTTAGCAAAGCTCATAGAGAGAAATAACCAAAGAGAAAAGATAGGGCATCATTAGAGGCCATGAAGTAAAGAGATATAGGGTGGTGGTCAAATGGTTAAGTAGGATGTGATTTGGTGATTTGGCGATTTGGCAAGAGGAGCCCATGAAAAAGGCAAATTGCAAAAATAGAGGAGCAGAAAGGAGTTTAATAGACTAAACATTTTCTATTTGGTTGAATGAGCACTATTTCTAAGAACATATGGAAATATTAAAACAAAAACAAAAACCGTACTTACATGTACAAAGTAGTCCTACATCTTGTGTGGTTTCCTTATGGCTTCTTTCATTTCCACCACTGTAATAATTTTTTAAAGTGTAAAAGGAAAGCAAAGGAAACATTTTATAGGGAATTCACACTTTAAAACCCTCTCTATGTCTAGGAATAAATATAATGGGTCAATGATTCATCTTCTGACATTTTATTATAATCACTAAAGTCGCTTAACGGGTTTCATTGGTTTAGCGAACTGTGTTGATTCTTTCCATATGGATACAAAACTGAATTTCTTTAAATAGGAAAGATACCAAAAAAGGAGAGAAAATCTGGGAGATGCAGGATCACTCACAGGACACAAATGTGGTATAGACTTATGAGTGGTCTTGGCTTTCAGAGCCAAAGCCCAACCTTGCCAGAGGAATGGAAATGGGGCTGCCTGGTTTCCTTCTCCCCTGTATTGTTTCATATCCTCATGACTTATGTGTGACATGACTTTTGCATGCTCTGCTAATATTCCTGGCATTGTCTGCATTTTTTTTTTTTTCCTATCAGGGAGCAGAAAGAAAAATCCGAGATGAAGAGCGGAAGCAGAACAGGAAGAAAGGGAAAGGCCAGGCCTCTCAAACTCAATGTAACAGCTGTGAGTTTCACTGAGACTAATGTTGCTTTCTAAAAGACTGCAGGTGGGCTGTGTCCACTGCGGGAACAGGTGGAAGAAGTGGGTTGTAGGTAAAACTACATACATGCAAGGCATGGTTTGCTTTCCCCTGGCAGTGGAGACAGGGTGATTAATTATCCCTGTGAAAAGCAAATAGAATCACATGAGCACAGTGTGTTTGAGCTAGGAAGGACTTTGTAATAATGTGGAGACCAGCATCCTCCTTTTGCAGACAAGGAATCTTGGGTGCATGAAGGGACAGGAGGGTGTGAGGGGTGTCGAGCTTCACCTCAAGAGTGCTCACTTGAAGTCCATGCTCCTGCTGGTTTTGCTGGGATGAGGTGGTGGGAGGTGTCAAAGCGTGTTCACATCTATGTTATTCAGAAAGCTTCCTAGGAGAAAATCGTGGACTTTAGGACTTAGAGTTGAGAGTTCTTAGTCATATATGACTCTCTCATTTATGAGTTTTGTGATCCCATCCAGCCTCTGATGGGAAGTTGGCCGCCATACCTTTACAGAAGAAGAGTGACATCACCTACTTCAAAACCATGCCTGATCTCCACTCACAGCCAGTTCTCTTCATACCTGATGTTCACTTTGCAAACCTGCAGAGGACTGGACAGGTATGACCTACCAGCTAATGCTCACCTCCCATCCATCCACAGGGAAGGTAGGGCCTTAAGATAGAAGCATTTCAAGACAGTGTTGATCTTAAAAATAACTTACCTTCCATTCACTAGAGAAAAAGTCAATGTCATTCCCTATAGTAAATGCATTTTTATAGAAAGGAATGTCTCAGGAGAGGAAACTAAGTCGAAAAGGAGAGTAAGCTGATATTAGTGAAGTGTTGACAAAGCGTGGAAGAGAAAGAAAGCGAGAAGGCTGATAACCTGTAAGTTTTGTTCTGTGAGCTTTGTCATGGCAGGGATTATCCTGACACAATAGAGCTCCACCTAATGGTGGGAAGTTGAACTGCACCTATAACTTCATAAAGTTGCACAAGGGGAGTCTCAGCTTAAATAAAACTCAACAAATTTAGTAAATAAAAAGTTCCCATTTAATAGGTAAATCATTTCACATCAAAATAAAAATGAGGTTGTAGACAAGCCCCCTTAAGAAACAATTTCTGTCTCCTAGTTATATCTACAAGTGAAATGAAATACTTCAAACTAACGTAAATGTCCAATAATTAACTCACTGTGGTAGCTCAAGTTGATGGAATATTATGCAGTCACTAAAATTTTAATTATGGAAACTACATAGCAACATGGGACCTAGTTATGATAATGTTCCGTGGAAAAAAAATGTAGAATAGTAATTTGTGTTCATATTATGATCCCAAAATATATAACTGAATTTGAAGGGAGCAAGAAAAATTGCAACACTTTTACAGGGTTATGAGATATGGCTGATTTTTTGTTTTGTTTTAGTATTATTTCTGTTATGTGATAAACAAAAAATTGTGTGAAAAGGAAAAAAATAATTATTTCCTTAGCATTAACCAGAATTGTTTTCACCAAATCAATTGGGTTTTAATGAATTTTTGATTCAATGAGTTTTCTTTTAAACCCAAAGTTCTTTGAGGAAACATCTGTTTTGAGTAATAGGAGCATACTGACACATTTAAGTTTTTCTTCCATTCTAAGCATGCAAACATTCATTGGAATTGACCTTAGTGTAGGAAGAGAAATCACTACTGGCTTTACTTTCTCTTTTAGATGTATTTTGTCCCCCAGTATTCTGTGTTCTTTCATTAGATTCATGAGACAGAGCAACTCTACAACCACGGCTTTTTTGTTGTTATACATGACCCAACATGGTAATAAAATGCCTATAGCTGTTTCTGAAAACACATTAACATTAAAACCGACTTAACATTTTCATCCTGTCTTACTTGTTGGATAAGAACAAGGACACAAAGTGGGGAGGAGGAATTTTATAATTTATCAAGATAAGCGTGCCAGTACCTACTTTTTTTTAATTCCCAAGACCATGGTGATGATTTATTTCTGCACTGTCGGTGCCTCATGGGATTTTATGGAGCTAGGTTTCCATGCCTTCCAGAAGAAGGGATAATTGAGTTAAATTGTTCTTATTGTTTAGTTTACTGTCATGATTCCGGCCTCAGTTCCATGTCAAAGCTAACAACCTGACCAGTTCTCTTGGCAAGATTTCTCCAAAATATACAAAGTGTAAATTAATCTGAAGAGGAAAAGTGGCCCTATCTGGCTGCTCTTGACTGTCAGTCCACTGACCTCTCCTGTCCCCGGGTGTCATGAGCCTGGCTGTCAGCCTGAGGCAGAATCAGAAGGAAAGTGCAGATGTTTCAGTCTGTTGGTTTCAGCATTTGCCAGGCAGCCCAATCAGCACCCCCCTGTATATCCTGCCTGTATATCCCCCTGTATATCCTGCCTGTATATCCCCCTGTATATCTGAAGGCCTTCCTCAGAGCTCTCAGCCTTCTCCCATGGCCTTCGATTTGGAGAGGAGGGGTCAATGAAGAAGCCTGCCCTGAGTTTCTGGTAACAAAGGAACACACTCAGCTGTCCCTAGAACAACCTGTGACTATCCTGTGATTGATCAGCTAGCTTAGCTGAAGGAAAGGAGCTTGGACAGTGGCTAGGGACTTTCAGACTGCCTTTTCTCAAAAAAGCTAGATGCCTGGGAGATCCTTTCAAAGACAGGAGGGAAGAGGCCTTAGATTTGGGGATGGAGCAGAAATTGACTAACTTTGACCTGCAAAACAAGAACCAGCAGTGACAGGTCAATGAATATGGCTGGTTTCCCTTAAGTGGGTAGAAAGAGAAAGGGCAGCAAGAGAGACGCAAGGATTGGTAGCATCTCAAAAACCACTGCAGTCCTGAGACTTGCTAAAATCAGCTGCATTGCAGCTGTGCACAACTGCAGGGCCAGCAGCCCTGTGGTTCTCATGGCCAGTGAGGCACTCCCAAGCTATGCTGAAGCTACAGGGCAGCAGTCCTTGTTCACTCAAGGACACGACTTGGGGAGTGGGTATTTCACTGTCAGTCTACCTGCCCCCCACCTCTCCCATTATTTCATTGATTCACATGTGGATTGAAATATTCTTCAGACACTTATCAAAACTATTATGAAGGAATAAATCCAATGTGCAGGCACTATGGAGCCCTTCAGTCTCACTCACCTGATATTGAAGCCCTGATATTCAGGCTGTTTTTGTCTGGATGCCTTTAAAGGTCATGTGATTAGGCGAGATTGGGAAAAATGGTGGGATACAGAGGCATCATCTTTTTAGATAACGTCTACTTTGCTTGCATCAACCTTCCTCAAAGCTCTTGAACCCAAGGAGGACTCCTCTCCTCTCTCACATACTCAGAAACCATTTCTTGCACTGTTGTTTGTAAAAAAAAAACTTTTCCCAAATCATAGGAGTTATTGATAAGGATTCAGATTCCTGAATTCCATCCTTGATCTTTTGAGTTAAAATTCCCCAAGTGAGTTCCAGGAATTTTTATTTACGATAAAGTCTCCAGGTATTTTATGCACTCTAAAGTTTGAAAACGTGCTCTAAAAATTAAGTTAGTGCAATGGGCCCAACAGCTGACATGGTAGAAATAGTGGGTCCTTATGAGCAAGGAGGAGAAATGACAAGGAAGGGACAGTGATGTAGAGAACATTCCGGAGGGTGGGAAAACACCTAAGAGAAGGTTGCTTCCATCTTTGAGTCACCAACCAACTTTGCAGAGGCCAGTAGTCAGGCCAGATAGATGCACTATGCCATGTTTAAAGAAAGCAGCAAAACACAAGCCAACATGGGGAACTTTATCAAAATCATCCAGTTGCATGGCCAGTGGAATGCCCCAGCCTCCTTCACTTAGGTGGGTTACTCCATATTCATGAAGTTAGGCAGTCCTATTCCTTGTACATCCCAATGACAGTTGCTCTGAATGCCATGCTGAGACTTCCGGTGGGAAGAAAAATCTTACCTCCTCTGTTTTCTGTTTCAGAAGAAACTAAGTATACAATGCAAAGATCCTTCCAAAGACAGGAGGGAAGAGGCAGTGCCATGGCCTTAGATTTGGGGATGGAGCAGAGATTGGCTAACTTTGACCTGCAAAACAAGAGCCAGCAGTGGCAGGCCAGTGGATATGGCTGGTTTCTTTTAAGTGGGTAGAAAGAGAAAGGGGAGCAGGAGAGATGCAAAGATTGGTAGCATCTCAAAAACCACTGCAGTCAAAAACCACCATAGCCATTAAAAAATTAAGAGGACAAATTCCTGTAGAAATCTGAGCTAATGACTAGAATGACTCATTCCCAGAGAGTTCCAGGTAACCAGTCCTGTTTTATAACTAGATCTAGGCTTGACGGCATCCCAGGAACTGCCAAGAGCCTTTGAGAAGGTTTGCAGGGAGGTTGTCTATCTAGACACAGCTGTTTCTCACCCAGGCAGAGGCGGGGACAGTGACTAATGTACTAGAATCAGAGGCTACTTTTGAGTTAATATGTAAATACCTGATACTAACTCACTCAAACACACTCAAACACAACAGTCCTGACACACGCAGATAAAGATACAAAAGACTCACAATATTTACAGATAACTGGGTCAAGAGGACATATATACATAGCAGATGCCCTCTGGATTTCTCCCATGGTTCTTTCTATAAAATAATAAGGATGCTTCATAATTTCTTTAATCTGATTCTGCCTTCTGCCATGCCAACTACCTAAAGTCTGTCTTTGGAGATCTTCTTTCTGGCCAGGAACACCTTCCAGAGCTAAATGACTTTTCCTGGCCTGAAGACTGTTGACTCCTAAATTTCTGTGGTTGCAGGGTGCCAAGATACCCTGAGCCCCTTTGGGGAGTAAGTAGACAGGCCTACTTACTGTCACACTGCCCTCTTACCCCACTCTCCATCCCCCATTTGGTCCACAGGCAAGCTGATTCCAGACACTGCTACACAGGGGGCAGGAAAGGACCCACCCTGCAAAGCCAGAGCCTTTGTAAACAATGGATTTTAGATCCCACCAAAATATCTCCTTAGTGTCAAGAGTAAGATTTGGCTTAACACCATAGTTAATCTAATCTGACTGACTTTAGCTAGAAATATCAGATTTCCAATTTCATTTTACTAAAATCTAGGAATTAACCCCATGGAGATTATAAGGAGGTTAAATATGCATTTCCTTAGAAATACACAAACACACACACACACACACAGCATCATTAAACAGATTAGTCTTTTGCCTTTTTAAGAGACAGTTTATGCCTTAGGAAAGTCTGTACATCACGTAATATTTTTTCCATTTCTTGTCTCTGACCTACAGTAAGCCTATTGTTTTGTTCCACAGGTGTATTACAATGCGGATGATGAACGAGAAGGGTAAGACACTCGGTTCTTTCATTTCAACGCTCCAAGTCCGCGCATGTCAGTGGTAATGGCTCTTCCAGCACCGGATAACCCTAGGCAGGAAGTGAAACCCTCCTCTCACCTCAGGACTCAGAGCTGAGAGACACTTGATTCTGGGGACCATCTGGGAGGGAGGCTGGGGGCTGGAGGAATGAATAACTTTCTACTTCCAGGACTCTTTCCCCACCCGCTTCCTCCCTATGACCCACCCCTTTGAATAACTAGCTGTTTTTCTAAGGGACCCACCCCTTCCATTCCATCCTTTCATCAATAATCCAGTTGGTGAAATTTTCTTGGTAGTCCTTCTTACCTATTGTTTGGCCCCAACACAAGATCAAGATGAGCTTGAGGCAAGAGTCAAAGATGACAGCCTACCCTACTTCTGGTACTGTCTGGGATGCACACACAACCCTCAAATCCCTCTCCCTGAGAAGAAGTTAGCCGGGCAGGCCAGTAGTGAGGCTGGTTTGAATATCAATTGGACTGAGAGCCTTTTCAATTGTAGGTAAGAGACAGTCACAGAGATGCCCAATGTTTCCACATCCTGAATGTGGTCCTGCAGGCTTTTAGGAGCAGCCAGATCTTCAAATTGCTTTCTCTCCATTAATTCAGTTTGTAGACTCAGAATTTTAGGGCCAAAAGGAAACCTTAAGGTCATTTAGCTGACCTCCCCTCGTAGATAATGGTAACAGCTATACCACCTATTTGACAAGCAGCCAGCCATTTTCTACTTGAAAATTCCCAGTGATGGAGAGTTCATGTGTGTGAGATAGGTCATCACATTATTGGACAATTCCAGCTCTTAGGGAGTTCTTTTGTCTGTTGAGCTGATGTCTACCTTCTTTTGACTTCTACTGTTGGTCTTAGCTCTGCTCTCTGGATAAGTCTCATCTTCCCTCATCATTCAAACATCCCCTTCCTCCCTACAACTGTTCTTGGTAAAATACAGTTTTACTTCTCAACATCTTAATTTCCCTCCAAGGTATACTACTAAATTTGTTAGTAGTCTCCTTAAAATTGGCTGGGTCAGAATAAATATATGTTCTGAACCATGTGAGTTGCAGATTATATTGGGAGATTTCTTCTTAGAAGCTGGATGCTATTTTATACTCAAAGCAATCTAGAACTACATGCATTTTCAATAGCTACTTTATGTTCTTGGTTGCATTACATATGTGTCACTAAAATCTTTAGATCTTTTTTCTTCAAGCTACAGTCAAACCACGGCTTCCCTATTCTTATATAATTAATATATTTACTTGGAAAACATTTCACAGTTGGCAAAATGGAGCAGATATTGCTGAGTTTATTCCCAGAGCAGAGGTTGGCAAACTATAGCCAGAGGACCAAATCAGGCCCACCGCCTGTTTTAGTATAGTCTGCAAACTACAAATGGTTTTTACATTTTTTTCAATGGTTGAAAAGAATTCAAAAGAAGAATAATATTGTGTGACATGAAAATTAAATAAAATCCAAGTGTTCTTAAGTAAAGTGCTACTGGAAACAGCTGTGTCAATTCATTTATGTATTGTCTGTGGCGTCTTTGCTGCTACAGCAGCAGAGTTGAGTAGTTACAACAGAGACCATATGGCCTGCAAAGTCTAAATATTGCCTGCCCCTTTGCAGAAAAAGTTTGCCACCTTCTATCCTAAAAGACAGAAAATCTCAAAGGAGTCAAATGATTCCCTAGCTGATGAGGAGCAGAACCTCATCCAGCACTTAACCTCTAAATTCTGAGTTCTAAATTTTCTAAATACCTAATTAGACTGTTCTTTCTATCTTGGCACATACATAATATATTCCCAGTGGTTAGAATGAACAGAAATGACTAGCACTGTCAATTCTAATCAGTAATTCCCATGTTTAATGAGGCACAATGTGGAGTCACAGAAACAACATTGACTCGGAGCTCAGGAAGCCCAAGTTCCATTCCTGGGCTACCGCTTACTAATGTAAAGCCTTGGGCCAGCTCCTTGATCTCTGGGCTTTGGTTTCCTTAATTTGACATTGAGGATCTTGCATAAGATCTCGAAGATTCCATCCAACAGTAACATGATATTGTTCTCATGGGAAAACTTAGTATTATGAGTGAGAAGGGTCTGAGATCCTGAATGCTCCTTGATGTACAGGCCTCAGTTGTAAATCTCTCTCACCTCAAACTGTCCTTCCTTGCAAGCTGACTGCAGTTAGATGGCCATCGACCTACTTGTAACTCCATTGGTTTGGCTTCTCTGTCTTGGCTCACCCTGTGTTATTGTACAAACATGAGGCCCAAGGCCTGCATCTTTTGCTCTTACACATCTCACTACAGTTTGAATGAGTGACATGAATAGTGTTGGAGCCTGAGTGTTAAGACATGGTAGGTGTGTGGCTGTAGTGATGTGTAAAAGTAATAATTAACATGACTGGATACCTTGGCTAGGCACTGTGCTAAGTGCTTTATGCATGATCTCATTGAATTCTCCCAGACTTCCCATGACTCCCATTTTATAATGAGGACACTGAGGCTTCAAGAGATTAGGAGACTTGTTCAAAGACACACAGCTGGTAAGTGATAGAGGCAGGATTTAAACCTGGGTCTTGCTGTATTTCCCATCACTGGCTTTTAGCCATGATGCTCTACTGTCTAATCCTCTTAATTCTCAAACTGTGGCTACAAAGTAGGCATCAAGAGACAGGCCCTCGCTGAGATAGCTTTCCGGCCTTGACAAAGGCACACCCTTGGTTCATTCCTTGGAGTGTAGGACCTAGACTGTGACAAGCCCAGATGAGTGTATCTAGCAGAGGGGAGCAGATCTGAGGCCACCATAAGTGTTCACCTAACCTTAAGGAGTACCGGCTTCACTGGTATTTGTACAACTTCCATCAGGACTGCTCATTGGCCACGTTCTTTCCTCTCCCTGCTACATTGATTAATACATTAATTAATGCTCACATTCGTGTTCAAGTATGCAAATGAGTACTTAAAATCATCACTCACACAATGACAGACTGAGGATATAACACACAAGAGCCCCTCTCCTGGTAACCCCACAATCATGCAGATGTGTTGACTTCTCTGCATTTCCAGTCTAGTAGGCAGGGAATATGGCAGTTAGAAATAGAGTCTTTTGGTCAGTAGTTCTCAACACCTGGTCTCTTGTTGCACAGTCAAATCACTTGGGGGTTTAAAAAATATCATGTTAGTCAGCCACAATTTGAATCTGGTTTTGATCTTAGAAGTTCTTAACTTAAAATAACAATCTCTTAGAGTCTCATTTTTCTCATCTTAAAATAGCAGAATAATAATACCCACCTGCTAGCGTTATTATAAGCATTAATGTATAGAATGTCCTGACACATGGAATTTGATATTTTTTAAGTCATAGCTATTGTTATTGTTAAGATTCCTATTCCGACCATGAAAAAAATGATACTTAATTGAGAAATGGAAGAGAGGGAGATAGAGATGAAAAGAAAGAAGAAGCTAAACAAATATTTTTTCCTTAGAGAATAGTCCTTTAATGTGGAATTTATGGATGTCTCTTATGGAGAAAAGGGGCAGGCTTTAAACCCCTGAAATAATATGCAAGTTGATATGCAAATAGCATGCATGATGATAAATTCTATTTCCATTATTTTTGGAGATCTGGTCTTCATCTACATCTGGCCTCTGGTTTCTTGGAAACCCCTCTTGCCCTGATCCTCTGTCCTCAGTGGGTCCCGCTGAGGTCCTCTTTTTCCAGCCTGCAGCAAGACCCCTTCAAGTCAAGCAGCTTTGTGGCTTCTACACTGCATCTGGGGCACTAGGATCCTTGGTAAGATTAGGTGATCGTGTGTTCAGAGGTCAGTGGTTTCTCTTCAAGATCTTACCATTTCCAGGCTGCTTGGGATGCTCAGACCGCTACTCTCTCCAAGAATTTATTTTCTCCCGTGCTTCCTAAAGGCACACCACATACCATTATCTCCCTTGGAACCACCACGTATAATCTCATCAGTGGTTGAGACTTTAGGAAAACAAGAGCCAGAAGAAGGTAAACGTTGGGCAGGCCACCCCCCAGGTTGGTCTCACACCATTCTGAGAGTTGGCTTCTGAAGTGACTTCACTCATGAGGCTCTGAGTGTCTGCAGCAGAGGGCCCTGCCTCTCCTGCAGGAGGGAGGTCCTGTAGACACTGCCAGACTAAACCATGAGCTCGATCATAGCGTTGTTGAGAATAGGAGACCAAGATCCTGCTTATCTTCCATGGAATCAAATATTTTGGCTAGAATTTATTGCCTTTTGGGGGAGTCAGAGATTATTAACCAATAAACAGTGAGTGTATTTAATCAACATAATGTTAAATCTAAAACTCATCACTCTGTTTATTATCAGTTTTATGGGATTACAAAATAAAATTCTTCTAAAGTCCTGCCCTATTTCTCTTAAAGGAATGATTTTCCAGAGAATCAAGTGCTTTTCTTTGATAAAGTTGCCAGGGATGCCAAGCAAACCATGAAACGTAGGAGGTGGTGGGTTATGCATTACCAAATATACCTGAATATAAAGTGATTAAAAATATTGGGCAATGTCCCCAATTTCTCAAGGAGAAGATGAAAACTAAAGTTTTGAGGCCAGTCTAAATAGCTAAACCTTTGTAGATATAGCCAAAAGAGTCAATGATTTACTGATACTACCTTTTACTGATTTAATTACACATACATTTACAGAAAAACATATTGTATAGTTTAGAAATATCTATCACATTTTGTGAAATACACTTACTGAAATTCTTCACAATTCATCTTCAACATTAGGTCCTTTCTCATCACTGAAGTTATTTTTTACCTCAAATAACTGATATAAATATTATATGTGGGTCTGTTTCTACTGTCTGTTTTTCTTTTGGTCCTGTTTATTAGTCTGCTTGATAAATATTGATTTAATGGTAGACAATGTATATACAAATTATGGAGATTGTATATGACCATATTTCTTTCTTATGAAGGTTGTGCTGCCTCAGTGGGTGCAGATCACTATAACTGAGTCAGGGACAGAGCTGACCCAAACCTGAGTTGTGGTTTGTATTAGCCTCAAACTACTTCTGGCTCACCGTAGATTGCAGTCATGAGGGACTGACTTTGGGTCTTTTTCTTTGATGAGGCCTGATAACCTGATTTTTGACTCCTTAGGGTAATGAGACTGCCAAAACCTCTTCAATGATTTTCAAGGGCTTTTGCATAACTTATTATCTTGTTCTGTGCAGCTTAAGAACTCGGCAAATGCCTTCACTGGAATACTACAGAGTGTCTGGCTCACTTCTCTGTACCTCCCTTCTCTCTGGAAGTTTGACAATAAATTTTGGGTACCTTTGTAATCCTAAACCCCAATTTTTGTTTCTCAAACACTATGAGATTGCTGAAAGCTATGAAAGCATCCTTGCCCTTAGGTCTGAGCCTCATCTTCTACACCCCACCAAGAACTGGCAAGTGCTTTGAGAGAAGAAGTTGTCACTGATGATCAGCTCACCTCTCTGCAGTAGATTTCAGCTCCTCAGGTTCCAGCTGCCTCATCAGCAGCTCTCCAATACCCTCAATAAGATTTAAAAATTTTTTTTCAACAGTTTTTCAAGTCTTCTTGGCTGGAACACTGGTCTGCCACAAGCTATAACATTTTAGCAGGAAACAGAAATATTTGTGTTACCTTTGAAAATGATTCCTCTGGGGCCTACTGACCTAGTTTTTTATGACTTGCAATTTTGAGCTCATAATTCAGTGATAGTTACTAAATGTATGTTGTGTGTTTTTTGTTTGTTTTTGGTTTTTTACTGATTCTCTCAAATGATTTCTATTAAACATCCTAAACCAGCATTGATTGAAATCATTTTGGGCTAAGTTCTTCCCCAAAGAGTAATTCATTGAAAATAAATGGATTCAGACCCTACTTCATAATGCAAAAGACTTTGTGCAGCTTTGAATATAAGATGACTTCTTTTCTGAGGATAACATGGGCAAGGGACTTCCATTTAGGTAGGGCATTCATGGTAACAGCATACATAGGCCACAAGCAGAGTTGAGAAATAGGCAAACTACGTCTCCGTGGTGCCTGCAACCCCATTCTTTCCTCTTGTTGGGCACCTCCTCAGTAGGCGAACAATGCCTAGTGAAGTTGACCCTGGCAGGTAGGCTGCAACATTGCCTTTTACAAGTATGGCCAGAGATCCATGGTTCAGACCTGACACCTTCCCACTGCTTTTCTGATGAAACTTAACACTACCTTTACACCTCAGGAACTTGCTTTTCCTGAGTTGATCCTACAAGGTAATGGCTGAATGTGCTGTTGAGCCTAGAATCATTCTACATAATAACCCCATATTGTGCCAGGGAGGTGGAAATTGATGTCAGAGAAAGCACCTTTTTCTTGCTCTCTGGTCCTTCTGTGGTACATGTATCCCTCAGTATTTGTGGAAGATTGGCCTCAGGACCTCCCACGGATACCAAAATTCACAGACTGAAGAAGAGTCTCTGGTATAAAATGGCATGGTATTTGCATATAACTGACACACGTCCTCCCTTAAATCATCTCTAGATTATTTATAATACCTAATCCTACGCAAATTCTGTGTAAGTAATTGATACACTATATTGTTTTGGGACTAATGATAAGGAAAAAAGTCTGTACATGTCCAGTATAGATGCAATTTTTTTCTGAATTTTTTTATTGTGGTTGGTTGAAGCTATAAGCTATGGATGTGGAACCCACAGCTACAGAGGGCGGGCTGCAATTGGACTGGGCATCAGGAGACCTGAAATTTGCTTTCTTCATCTGTCAAATGGGGCCGTCATAGCTGCCCTTCTTTTCTTGCCTTGCTTTGAAAATAAATGAAACAGTTGAATTTGAGCCACACAAACTTATTCACTCCTACTGAGTTTACAGATTTGAAAGTGTGAAAAAGCATTTTTGAACTCCCAGAAGAAATGTGGTTTATCCAAGATGTTATTTTAATGGCAGAGTTGGTCATGGTTCAGAACAGGGTGCTATCAAAAGTCAGCAGAACTGGAAAAATATAAATAAATCTTGCTTGGTGAAAAAGAAAGTCACTAGGTTAGGAACCCTCACACAGCATGATGGAGTGTCTGGTGATATTTCAGGCTATTTACCCATTATTAGCCTACTGGTCACTGACTGCTGTGAATGGGTTTTTAAATCTTCTAGCCCTGAGGTCATGGTCACTTCAGTTCCAAGACGAACAGAGTAACATGGCTTGCTTTTATGACAAGGCAGTGAGAGGAAGGCAGAGGGAACACTGCCCTAAAAGCTTTAATAAGTTACCACCTTCAGCTGGGATCTGGGTTTTATATTTTTTCTCTAGTTGTTTCTATAGTTTGACTTACTAGGAAATAAATGAAGAGGATGCTGACACTGAAGAGCATTTCTCATACCCCTCCTCATTATCTCAGGGTTATTGAATAGCCTTATCATGAGGTCGCTTCCTCAAAGGTGCTTCTCTGAACAGCCTGTTTCACATATCAGTTGCATTGCCCTGCATTTGACACTGAACGCACTGCACCTCTTGTCATCACTGAAATGGGATAAAATTAGTCCTTGCCTC
The DNA here is from genome assembly GCF_001698545.2 of Rhinopithecus bieti. Taxonomy (NCBI): domain Eukaryota; kingdom Metazoa; phylum Chordata; class Mammalia; order Primates; family Cercopithecidae; genus Rhinopithecus; species Rhinopithecus bieti. Next base: position 1,747,277 of record NW_016820098.1, on the reverse strand, counting down.
GCCTGACTCACAGGGTGCTCGTAAGACTTCAGTGACAGAGGAGAAATGTGCTTTGTAACATCTGAAGTCTTATTAAGGACTCTGAAGGACAGATATACCTTTTAGACCGGCTAGTATGAGAAGGTAAATTAAGGCAGCATTGGTTTAATAACTTAAACTGTTAACAGAAATACTTTGGGGACTGTTCACAGTTTTGTACCATGTGCTGCTTTTTTTTTTTTTTTTTTTTTTTTTTTTTT
>NW_016820098.1:1681877-1746699 GCF_001698545.2 Rhinopithecus bieti | reverse complement strand
TTTTTTTTTTTTTTTTTTTTTGAGACAGAGTCTTGCTGTATCACCCAGGCTGATGAGATCTCGGCTCACTGAAACCTCTGCCTCCCGAGTTCTAGCAATTCTCCTGCTTCAGCCTCCAGAGTAGCTAGGATTACAGGCGTGCGCTACCACTTCCAGCTAATTTTTGTATTTTTAGTACGGACAGGGTTTCACCATGTTGACAAGGCTGGTCTTGACCTCCCAACCTCAAGTGATCCTCCCACCTCAGCCTCTCACAGTGCTGGGATTATAGGCGTGAGCCACCATGCCCGGCCGTACACCATGTGCTCTTTTTACCACTAGACCCTACCATTAACTTCACTTGAGAATTGATACATAACTTCATAATAACAATAATGCTGATGGAGAGTTGAAGGTTTTGCATGATCTTGAAAGCTTGGGACTGATAATACTGTCAATCTCCCATGCAGGGAGCTTTACCAATATTAGTCCTTCAGGTGACCAAAGTGGCTGTTTGGGATGTCTGCTATCTGATGGTAAATGGAAACTCTAACATCTTTCAAACTGTCTGCCTTGTTTACTCTTCTCAAGGTCTCTCTTCCTCTAATCTCTCCAACTTGTTGTCATAATCATCATCATCATCATCTTCATCTAACACTTGAAGAGCGCTTACTATGTATCAGGGAGCCTTGAGTGCTTCACACATGGGGATTTATTCAATTTTCTTAACAGCCTCCTTTTAAAGATAAGGAGACTGAGGCCCAAGAAAGTTGAGGAACTGGTCCAGGCTCCTATAGCAAATTGTAAGGCGGGGATTTAAACCAAGGTCATGTGGTCTCAGAGTTCCTGTCTTAACAGTTGTGCGGAGCTACCCATCTGGCATTGTTTCACGTGCCTGGCCCCTGGAAGCTTGGGCTTTAATCCTGAATGTTGAAATCTCAAAAGATCAGAAGCCCTGAAGTCTAAAATCCCTCACATCATATTTTTGGGATTTCAACATTCAGGATCATGGCATCTGGGATTGTGTCTTTTGGGATTGTGATCAGCACCGGGTCCCAGGAATCTTCAGAGACACTAAAATTTCTAAAACCTGCATCTGTTCCCTTGAAGGTTTGAAAAACAGATTCCATTCGGGGACATTTTCTCAGTATCAATGACTTCTATCCTCTCAGTTTCTGTTTCTCTCTCAGAAAAAAAAAAAAAAAAAAAAATCCTCCCCTTGCTTAGGATACCCAGAATGGACAGGGACTGTGGGAGGAAATGCAGAAACATCAGAACCGCCGAGCTGGGGACATGCAAGGCCTCAGCACCACAGGCTTCTGGGAAAGGGGACTGCAAACCTCTCCTGAGAAAGAGCAAAGGCCTGGGCAGCCGAGGTCTGGGTGTCTAAGGAACTTCCACCACTGCAGTCTCATCTGCTGCAGCCAGATGGAGAGGTAGAATGCAGAAAGGCGGGAAAGCCACATCACAGAACTCATGTCAGGCTGACAGCATTTCCAGAGGTCTCTGCTGTTCCTCCCAAGGGGGCTGGCAAAAGGGGGCAGGCCACCCAGGCCTCAGCCGGTTGGGAGGGGCTGATGTGACTTGAACACCATACGGACGCCAGGGATTTACTTCCCCCCAGCCCTGATCTTGAGCAGAAAGAAGGGATGGGTGTAGGACAGAGTGGGGAAAACCCACTTTTGAAGTCTCACCTTTGTGGATCCATATTCCGCAGTGGGAAACACGTGTTAGGTCCATGCCCTAAAGATAGTGGTGTGTGTGCTGCTTCAGACAGGGATTGCTTGGGACCTGCAAGGGGAAGAGGGAGGTTGGTGAGTGGATCCAGTTACAGAGCATAGGGATGGTATAAGCAAAGGAAAAGATAGAAACTGACACGTACATGAATGTGTGTTTTGACACCTTGCTGGTTTTACTTAAGGATTTCTGCTTATCTTTTCTAGCGGCAGTGTCCTTGTTAAACGGATGTTCAGACCCATGGAAGAGGAGTTTGGTCCAGTGCCTTCAAAGCAGATGAAAGAAGAAGGGACAAAGCGAGGTATCTCTCCTCCTGGGGCATGCCCTCCTAGAAGGGATGCGGGGTGTCTCTCCCAAGAAGAGTTTGCAGCCCTCTTGCCCAGGCCCGCATGGCTCTGTGCCAGCCTGGTGATTTTCTCTTCACACAGGAAGTCCACAGTCTTCTCCTTTGTTTTAAACTCTGTCCTTTCAACACCTTAAGGAAACATTTGTTATTCCTGGGTGCTGGTTCTTTCCTTTGCCTTGGAATAAACAGACTTATCCAGCAGCGGGGTACAAGGTTAAGAATGAAACTCTTGCTGTGTGGGTGTGACAGTCACACCTCTTAAGAACTAGCGATTGAGCCTTATTTGATACATGCAAACAATTCATCTCACCCAAATAAATGAGCCTCAGGTTTCTGTGGCATCACCACTTACTCATTTTCTCCCAGTCAAGGGTCTTATTCTGCTTCACCAAGAGGGTAAGAAACAAAGCTTGACTGTGTCCATGTCTTGCCCAACATGTCAATACCATATATGATTCCATGCCCTTCCTTGGAGTAAGAGGAAAGTGTGTGGGTGCACATTTCCCCCAATATCCGGGTGCAGCCAACACTGAGGAGGCTTGTAGAGACCCAAGACCTACCAGTATTGGATTTTTTTTTTTTTTTTTAGACAAGGTCTTGCTCTGTCACCCAGGAGGTAGTACAGTAGCACAATCACAGCTCACTGCAGCGTCGACCTGCTGGCTTTCAGCTATCCTCCCACCTCAGCCTCCTGAGCAGCTGGGACTACAGGCATGTACCACCATGTCTGGCTAATTTGTCTAATGTTTTGTAGAGATGAGGTCTAAATATGTTGCCCAGGTCTCAAACTCGTGAACTCAAGCTATCCTCCTGCCTAAGTCTACCAGCAGTACAGATTTTTTTGTTTTTGACAAAGTCTTGCTCTGTTGCCAGGCTGGGGTGCAGTGGTGTGCTCTTGGCTCACTGCAACCTCCACCTGTTGGGTTCAAGTGATTCTCCTGCCTCAGTCTCCCACGTAGCTGGGACTACAGGTATGCACCATCACGCCCAGCTAATTTTTGTATATTTAGTAGAGACGGGGTTTCACCATGTTGGCCAGGATGGTCTCGATCTCTTCACCTTGTGATCCGCCCGCCTTGGCCTCCCGAAGTGCTGTGCAGACTTTTAATGAGTCAGTTCTCCATGTTAAATATGCCCAACATCTGCATAGGCTTAAGTACTTTGTTATTGAGAAATTTTATTTTTTTCCTGTTTGTTGTAATGGGATTTGCACTGTGGTCAAGAGAACCCCTCTGTAGCCTGCCACAGCCACCCACAGTTGTGTGACTTTGGAGAGGTTCCTCACACTTCTGCTCCTCAGCGTCCTCATCTGTAAAAAGGAGATGGCAGGAGTGCCGTCCTCATAGAGCTGTGTGAGGACTGAGGAGTTAATACCTAGGAGATGCTTCAGGCAGGCACCTCCCACATAGGCAGCACTCTGTGTTCACTGTTGTAACTGTTAGTTTTTATTATTAGTAACTAGTTAAGTGATATTATCATAACTGTGGATAAGTAATTAGTGCTTCAGAGTGGAAACAGCATAAATGCTACATTAGAAACATTTAAACCTTTACAAAAATTTCTTTAAAAATTTATTTTTTTGAGACAGAGTCTCATTGTCACCCAGGCTGGAGTGCAGTGGTGTGATTTCAGCTCACTGCAGCCTCTGCCTGCCACGCTCAGGCGATCATCCCACCTCAGCCTCCTGAGTAGCTGGGACCGCAGGCACATGACACCATGCCTAGCTAATTTTTTGATAGAGATGAGGTTTCACCATGTTGTCCAGGCTGGTCTTGAACTCCTGAGCTCAAGTGATCTGCCCACCTCAGCCTTCCAAAGTGCTGGGATTACAGGTGTTAGCCACCATGCCCAGCCAAACCTTTAAAAATATTTCTGATTTCACAGACTCACCATCAAATATTCCAGTATATTTGAACTTCATTCTTGGATGCCTTTTCTATAGAGTCAGGGCAGTAACATGGACCTCAGGAATCACAGAATCACACAGGTGAAATTAATTATGGCTAGCCTTCATACAGAGTGCTTGGAGGTTAATCCAAAGATTGTTTTTCAGATTATTTTGAGATTGTGAAACCAGCACAAAAATTGCCACTAGAAATTGTATTGAGCTGTGGCTTTTGAAACATCTGAATCATAGACACATGAGGGCGCTGTAACCTTCCAGCAATAAAGGGCACTTTCCCCAGGAGTGACTTTTCTTTGGAAAAGGTCAGTGGGGTTACTGGGCCCCTTGCTTGGAGCATCCACTGAGCTGGTCTTTGACAAGTAGGGGAATGAGGCTCAATGACTTTGCCTGTTGTTTATTTGTTAGAAGTTCTCCAACAGAGAGAATGAGCATAATTATTACCAACACCATGATTATTGGTTTTTGCCTTTGTGGCCATTTGTCAAGGTGGCTGGGTGGGAGTCCCTTGGGGGCTGCCCGTGTGGCCGCCTGCCTTTGGCTGCACAATGGCTGGGATGCATGATGGTTGTTCTTGCAATTATCAGCAGAGTGATTATTTCAGTTGCTCTGCCACAGACACAGAGTAATGAAAGCTGGCTCCCTGGGAAAGCTGTGGGGGTGGACTTGAGCCCAGCACACCTCGGGAGTTGCTGTCAAGAGGCCCAGCAGGGGAATGGTGGAGCTGCCCTCCCTGGTGCCTCTCGGGGGCCCATCAACACAGCACAATGCTCCCTTTAACACTTTCCAGCCACACCTGAAGCAAGAAGAGCAGCCATATCATTTCAAAGACCACGATTTCAAAAGAAGAGATTTGTAAATCCAGTGGAAGCAGTACTCATAATAGAATATGGTTTGGGGGACCAGGCTTGGTGGCTCATGCCTGTAATCCCAGCACTTTGGGAGGCTGAGATGGGTGGATCACTTGAGGCCAGGAGTTCAAGACCAGCCTGGCCAACGTGGTAAAACCCCTCTCTACTAAAAATACAAAAACTTAGTCAGGTATGGTGGCACACACCTGTAATCCCAGCTACTCAGGAGGCTGAGGCATGAGAATCACTTGAACCTGGAAGGCAGAAGTTGCTGTGAGTCGAGATCATGCCACTGCACCCCAGCCCGGGTGACAGCAAGACTGTCTCAAAGAAAAGAATATACTTTGGGGTCAGCCTGCTGGAAATTACTTTTTTTTTTTCCTGTTGGGGGCTGCAGAGAGAATTATAGACTGTTTATCTGCAGCAGCAACCAATGGCTTTTTTCCTTGACTTTAATTTTCCTTATCTGGATGTAACTAAGGTCCTGTATTCTAATTATTTTTCCTTGTGCTGGTAACATTGAGTCCTCTTATAATAGCCACTAGGTCATTCGATTATTTTAGCTGAAATGAAGGCTATAAAATATTCCTTCCAAAGAACGAAATTTGGAAATCTTTGGAGACACATTCTATCTATTTAATTGGTGTTTTACTTTTATATTTGGTAAAGAGAAGAGATTTGGCAATACTTGTTCATTATTTTCTTTTTCTTTCTTTTTTTTTTTTTCTTTTCTTCATACACTAACTGAACATCCACTGGCTGCAGAAAGGAAATGCAGGCAGAAGCCGCATGTCCCCGTGTAGACTTGGCCTTTGTGAAGCAACCAGCTTTAATGAAGTCCCCCCGGGATTGGGAGGAGGGGTAGGAGGTGGGAGTTTGGATGAGAGCTCATTTCATTTTCTAGCTTCAACTTTGTTCTTCTGGTTGATGGCTCTGTTGGTACCTGAGTGTCGCTGGTACCCAGAATTGGCAGGGTTTTTGACCTCTGCATTTTTCCTGCATGGCAGTGGGGCTTCAGTCTTAACCTTCTTCCTTCCCTCTGAAGTAAGAATCAGAGGCCACATCCCTGGGAGGAGGGAGACACTCAGTGGGGATGAGGGTGGCCTCTGAATGACAGTTCCAAGTTTATTCTGGGAGCTGAGCTGCAACACAACTGCTGTAAGGATGGGGACAGGCAGAAAGGTCAAGGCTGGCAGAAGGAACATCAGCCAGCAGTTGTTACATCTGTGGGACTCTGGGGGAGTGTCTCAGCCTCTCTCTGCCTCAGTATGCACATCTTTAAAGATAGCCAAGACCTCCCTACTATCTCATACTCTCTACATTCTCAAATTCAGAATATTATTTTCAGAGAAATAAATAGAAAAGCTGTACTCCACTTCACTGAGGGCAGTAGAACCATGACGACTGCTTCCCCCACTGATCAAGGACGGTGCTTGCTGTGTGCAGGTCCTGGGCTAAGAGTACCACATGGTTTTTATTTCATTTAACCCTCACAGTAGCCCTGCGAGGCAGATATTATCATCCCTGTTTCACAGAGAAGACCAAGGCTTGGAGAGTTTAAATGACCAGGGCCCACAGCAGGGGTTGCACTCTGGGGTCAAACCCAGCCCCGTGGGACTCCACATCCTATTCCTCTTCCTCCCCTTGCTCGGACAGTGTCCCATCTCCCTCCCAGGCCTGTACACATGCTGGTTATCTGCCTGGAGTTTGCTCTCCCTCTTCTCCCTTTCTCCCCACTGCCCCCACCTAGTCACTTGCCTGCACTGATGCACACGCAATTCACAGGCTGGATCTCTCCTTCAAGGGAACCTTAAAGGAGCTTCCCCCAACCCTTCCAGGTCATGGCCAGGCCCCTATAAGGACTGTTTCCCATCGTTTTCCTCCATAACCCTGTGTCTAGTTGTCTGCGTATTTGAGGAACACCTGCTTCTCTAAATGGACTGCAATCTCCTTAAGGACAGGAGCTATAATTTTACTAACACTGCTACAACCCCAACTCCTAGCGCACACAACCTATGGGCCCAGGTGGGCATTCAGTAATATTCATCAAAGGAACAAATAACACAGAGGAAAGAGGTTGCAGAAAGAGATGTCACATACCCCTCTGGAGAAATTCCAATGGGAACATTTGTGTCAAAGCATCTTATGGCCAGGTTGTCGGTTTATCTCATCGAATCACTCCTTGACAGTCCCTAGCCACAGGTTGTTTATGGAGCTGTCTCAGTCACCCTGGTTGAATGTTATCTGGACCAGGGGTCTGAGGCTTCGCAGGAGGTGCCAGACTCCAACACCTGTGTGACAGGAAACAGTTCCCTGGAGCAGCTGTGAAATTGTGCAGCCCCTTGGTCACGTGGCTCTCTTGCACTTCTCTTCCAGTGCTCTTGTACGTGAGGAAGGAGACTGACGATGTGTTCGATGCGTTGATGTTGAAGTCTCCCACAGTGAAGGGCCTGATGGAAGCGGTAAGCCATACGCTCCTTTCAGCTTCCAGGAAACCTGCTGTGTTCCCTCTCCTCTGGAATCCATGTACTAACGTGCAGCCACTGAGATGGCTTCAGAATGAGCTTTATACAGAACAAGAAAAACCTGAGATTTGTGGAGGCATTGATCTCACTACTGTCAAGGCTTATTAGCATCTTGAGGAGAAGCAAACGGAAAAACTGCCAATTCCCTGTCAGTTTAAGGCTAATCACAGTTAGATGCTGTGGAGGAAGGTGAAACTGAGTTCTCACTTGTCTCTTGGTATGAAACCAAATTAGATATGATTAACTCCCAAATATATACAAAACAAAAATAATTAACAAGTGTCTCGCTGGCCGTGATGGTGCAGTCCAAAATAAAAATACGATCTCTTGGTTAAGAAAAAAAAAATGATGCAGAATTATAGTGATTTGCAGTAAGACTTTTCCTTCCTACCCATGGTCTTGTCTAGTATTACCCAACTTGGGCTCACAAGAAGTTATTTTACATTTTGTTTATATGTTATTCACCTGAATATAACCTCAATAGAACTCTACTTTGAATACACTCTCTAACTGCCTCCACTCCCACCCCACCCCCACCCCCCACCACTGCCCCATACAACCATATTGTAGAAGATTTGTCTTTTTATAGTGATAGAGCCAGGAACACAGTTCAACATTATTGGTTGGTTCGGAAAACTGCTACATTGGAGAAGCATCTTGGCTTATGAAGCCAAATGTTAAGCTATATGGGATAGTTCCTGGAAGTGGAATTATACCATTTCTTTCATTTGGGATACTCTTTTTTGAGCTTCCTTTGTGTTGTAGTATAAATCAGGACTTCACACTTTTTATGATTAAATAATATTCCGTTGTGTAAATATACCACATTTTGTATTTCCATTTATCAGTTGATGAACATTGGAATTTTTCTACCTTTTGGCTATTGTGAATACTGCTACTATGAGCATTCATGGACAAGTTTGGTTTGAATACTTGTTTCCAATTCTTTTGGGTATGTTCCAAGGCATGGAATTGCTCAGCCAGATTAAAAAAGCCACTGTGATATGATTCAATTTATAGAACATATTCAGAATAAGCAAATCCATAGAGACGAAAGGCCGGTTAGTGGTTGCCAGGGGATGGGGGTAGTAGGTGGAGCATCTGCTTAATGGGTTTTCTTTGGGAGGGATGAAAATGTTGTGGAATTAGATAGAGGTGATAGTTGTACAATATTGTGACTCTACTAAACAGCACTGAATTATACACTTTAAAATGGTTAAAATGGTGAATTGTGATATCTATTTATCTGTCTATCTATCTGTCTATCTAGTATTCATTGTTCACCAGAAAGTTTTAAAAACTGTGTAGGAATGTTATCGATGTCATCGCGCTACCCTCCGTGATCTGTTGTTAACAAGTCCCGAGGCAATTCCAAGCAGAACACTAAGGACCTCCGTCTAAGAAACACACAGATGGAGGGTTAGGTCATCTTTTTTGTTCTACAGGATTTTTTCATAGGATGGAGTTTGTTGTTACTGGATCTGCTTCACATTAAGGAAAAACAAAAACAGAAATCAATGCCACAAAGATATGATCTATATCTCTTCAAATAAACCAAGATTTTTAAAATGAGTCTAAGATTGCCAGAAGATAGACTAAGCTGGAAGCTCACAAAATATTCAGACCTCTCTGGACAACTTTGGATAATTTCATACTCCAGTCTAGCCTTTAAGACCATGTTACCGAAACTGACTTAACTGGGACAGTGGTATTTGAAAACCACAGAAGCAGTTGCTTAAATGCATATTCTCTGACTTCAACTCTAGAGATTCTGATACTTCTGAATTGCAGGTAGATCAGGGAAGGGAGGAAGTGGGGATCAGGAACCTTTATTTTTAACGAGCTCCTGAGGATACTCTGAGATGAGCTAGGTGCGAGAACCTCTGATTTAAACCATTACTGAATTGATTCATTACACTCCGAACCTTCCTTTTTCCTTGGTGTCTTGTCTTTACCTTCCATGGCATCTGACCAGTTCTATAAGTGTTCTGTAGATGGAGTTGGACTGGATCACAGTGGAACTCAATGTCACCTTCACTCCCATCTAAACAGTAGTTCAGCAACCTCTGCCTACCCTGCCCGCCACAGCAGCATCTGGCTGTTGATCCCTTTTAGTGGGAGCTCATTACACCTACCTCACTTTGGTTAGCTGAAGGTACAGGGTGAGGGGTGGGGATGTATCCTTTGACCCTGTAAGCCACAGAGAAGTCAGGTTCCCTAGGCTGGCTCTGGTCAGATTTCTTAGGGCAATTCTTATTTCATTTCCCCTTTATGTCTAAAAAGAAAAGGTTTCATTGAAGCATCAACACAAGCTATCTCCTTGCTTCCTAAGTTATGCAAATGGGAAAGCTGTGCAAGAGAAGTCCCTCCAGGATCCTTGGGTGATGCAGTCTGGAATGACAAAGCAGCCCCGCCAACTTGGGGGCAGCCATGAAGGACAGCAGGCTCTGTGTAAGCGAGGGCGTAAGCATGCTGTGAAATGAGGCGGTAGAATTTTCAAGAACAGTGGCTCCCACTCACTGTAGTTTTACCCTAAGTTTATTTGGGACCTGGGTGGGGTAAGACAGGGTTTCCTTTCAGGGTGTGGGTTCTCTTTAGACCAGGACCTTACTAGTGCATGACACTTTACCATAGTGACACTTACCAGTGCACAGTCATATATTGGTAATATGCATGTGTATAATATAAATATATAAAATATGACATTGTATATCTATATTGATATATACAAATGTATATTGGTAATGTGTGTGTGTGTAAAATAAAACAAACATGTGTACTATACAGACAGTATAGCTTAGGGGTCAGCATATGGGCTTGGCCTCAGAAAACCTGTGTTCAATTTCTGACTGTGCCTCTTGCTAGCTGGACAAGTTTCTTAACCTCTTCTTCATTGTTAAAATGGAAATGATAATACTACCTCCCTCGTGGGATTGTTATGAGGATTAAATGAGACAAGAGAGATCTGAAACTCTGCCTGGCCCCTGGTATATACCAAGTCCACAGTTAAATTAGCCTTTGTTACTGAAGCATTGTTTGGGTAGAAATCCTCAGATTTTGGATTTCTCAAATACTCCTTTCCTACTGTCCAAAAGGCAGAATGTTATTTTTGCTCATTGTTCCATTATGTAATATACCACAAATTTGAAATTTCAGAGGAGGCACGGGGCTATGGAAATGGTGCAGGTATCTGCATCTGAAACTCCGAAGTCATGTGGGGAGGTCCTCTCTCCTGAGCCCAGAGGCACAAAGCTGCTCCCAAGAAATGATCTTTACGCCCCACAGTCCAAAGCCCCACATTAAACAAAGTCTCAAGACAAGAAGGCAACGTGACCCTGGCCTCCATGTTTTGTTTTGACTTTTCATTTCAAAATAATATCATTGTGAGGGACCTTATAGTTTTTAACAGTGGAAAGTTATATAGACAGAAAAAATGCTCAGTGAGTAGAAAAGGAAAAAACCTTAACTTTTAAGAAAACGTGATTAATCAAGAGATATTATGCTTGACCTGAGGCCATCACTTTGAACTCTGTCACTGGTTGAAAATGGCTTCCCATAAACACAAACATAGTTCCCTACTCATTACTGTGAGGAACTCAAGACCAGCTTGGCCAACATGGTGAAACCTCGTCTCTACCAAAAAAATTAGCTGAGTGTGTTGGCATGCGCTGTAGTCCCAGCTACTTAAGAGGCTGAGGCAAGAGAATCACTTGAACACGGGAGGTGGAGTTTGCAGTGAGCTGAGATTGTGCCACCACACTCCAGACTGGGTGACAGAGTGACTGTGTCTCAAAAAAACAAAAACAAAAACAAAGATGCCATCCCAGAACTCCACCCATGATCTTCAGAATCAGATTCTATAGGGGTAGGCCCAGGAATTAGCACTGGTAACAAGCTTCTGGTTGAATTGAAGCACATTAATGTGAGAGCCACTAGCTGGTGTGTACCTTGGCTGGGAACTGGTATTAGAGTCTGATTCTGCCCTAAGGTCCTACATGCAGTATTCACTTAGGATGGTAATAAGTCACCTTATGACACTCTTTTGGTTGCACATTCTGCAAAGGTAGTTTTAAACCAAGACATGGCCCTATAGACTATTATTTCATAACCCCATTCCAGCGGATTTTAGGAATTGGCCTGGGTCTAGGCTATCACCTTCATCAAGGGCTTGGGAAGAGCAAATGCTCTCTGTTGAGAAAGGAACTCATAGTCTTCCAGGGCCAGCAGAATTCACAACTCCAAATGTAAAAGTATGCCTTGTGTGAGTCTTGCAATTGTTTTGGAAATAGAAACACCTGCTTCATATCAATATTCACATTGTTTTGCTCTCTTCCTGAACTAATTATTGAAAGGTTGATTGTGCCTCAACTTCCTTATCAATAAAATGAAGTCATCAACAGCATTCAATGAGTTTAACACACATATTCAATAGATATTAGCTGAGTAGATGATGGCAATGATGTTGATGATGCAGCTATTTCCACATTAGGGATATTTGAATTGCTTTCTATTGGAGAACCTGCTCTTATTGCTCCTGTTGAACACCCAACTCCCTATCCTCAGCCAGGCATTATTTAAGTGTAGAAGAAAGTCTGAACTGGAGAATAAAGAGCCAAAAAATATTTTTTTTTGGCAATTGGTGGTGAAATGTGGATTTGTCATCTTGATAGAATAGTGTTGCCACCTTCCTTCCAAGGAACTTAGGGTTGAGTCAGAAGGTGTCACATCAGGCAGATTTGTTGAACAGTTTGGCGATGGTGATAGTGTTCCTACAGCCTACACGGGTTTCCTGGAGTCTGTAATTTAAGCCACTTGATAGGATGGAGTTCTGTTATTTAAAAAATTGGGCTGTTCTTACACTCAGCAGACATTATGTTCTTCCTTGAGATAATATTTTTGAGTTTGCCTTCATTAAAGAAGTCTCCAGGCCGGGCGCGGTGGCTCACGCCTGTAATCCCAGCACTTTGGGAGGCTGAGGCAGGCGGATCACCTGAGGTCAGGAGTTTGAGACCAGCCTGGACAATATGGAGAAACCCCGTCTCTACTAAAAATACAAAATTATCCAGGTGTGGTGGTGCATGCCTGTAATGCCAGCAACTCGGGAGGCTGAGGCAGGAGAATCACTTGAACCTGGGAGGCAGAGGTTGCAGTAAGCCAAGATCGTGCCACTGTACTCCAACCTGGGCAACAAGAGCGAAACTCCATCTAAAAAAAGAAAAAGAAAAAGAAGTCTCCATGTAAGAGTGAGGTCAGGACACTGCCAGTAAGTGCAAGTGCAGCAGCATGAGAGGAGAGGGTAGACTGGGGAACTTGACTGACTCGATTCAAATCATGACTGTAGTCTTGAGTATGTCCATTTTTGAATATTTGGTTTCCTTCCTTGCAACATGTGAAAAATGCCTACCATGTTTTGTTTTGTTTGTACTACCCTTGACCTCTTACTGTTTTGGAAAGAACTCTTGACTACAACAAAGAGGAATGTAATTATGGTTTAATCTGTGCCAAGTTGAGTCACCTTTCTGTATTATTCTTCTTATTCAGTAGTCCTAAACCCCCAGACCCTCATTTCGTGTGCCAGAAAATCATTATCTATACAGATCTATACACCCAGATAGAACAAGAAAAGAAGTTATCTATCAGCCAGATGTTACTAAATATTCCCATACTTGGTATCATTTGTAGAATATAGACTATTTTTCTTTTCATTTGCATGTTTAGTATTACATCAATCAAACCATCCATATAACTTTGATGATTTAATTTGGCTTCTTTATTGTTATAATTAGGTTTTAAACTGCTTTTTAAAGACAAAGAATTTGGTGGTGGTGATGGTGGTAGTGAGATGAGTTTCCAATTCTTTTTTTTCTGCATTTCTAGTGATTTTTACCTAGTAATCTTGCAAATAAAGCATCTCTGGCCACTACCTTCTGGCTAATCCCCAAAGCCAGCAGGGCCACTCATACCTCAGGGCCTTTGCACTTGCTGTTCCTTCTGCCAGAAATGCCCTTCCTCCATATGGACAAGGCTCACTTCCTCCAGGCCACTGCTCACATGTTGCTTTATCAGATGGCCCTTTCCAGCACACCTATGTAAATAGCATCTTCATCACTCTCTGTCATTCATAACACTTATCACCACTTGACATAGTTATATTTGTTCCATGTTTATTGTTTCTCTCTTCCCCAGTTGAATGTCAAGTTCATGAGATCAGGGGCTGTGTTTCTTTTCTGTGGTGTACTCCCAGAACCTTCAGCATAAGTTGACTGAATTGGGTATCTGCTGTATGTATACCTCTAGACTGAGTGCTGTGGGTGGCATGATATTCACATGCCCTGCTTCATTGGATTCTTACAATATCCCCATGAACATGGCAGGTAAATAGCATCATCACTACCTTACAGATGTAAAAACTGAGGTCCAGAAGGGGTGGTTTTCAAAGGGCTGATAGCTCCACAAATTGATAGAGCCAACTTAAGTCCTCAAGCAATTTTAAGCCCAATTAGGGAGACATTTACAACTGGAAAGTTATCACAAGAAGGATAAACATTCCCAATCACAGCTCACCACATCTAAAGGAAAAGAGATTAGGCAATACTAGGCCATTAGGCAAGAAGTAGTCTGTGTGTTGTTGATCCCATGCAGTCAGAGAGCTAAGCTGGTCAAGTTACTCAACCTCTCTACACTCTAGTGTCATCACTTCTGAAATGAGAATAATAATGAGATAATATTATGAGGATAATAAAATGGGATATAGGATTGGTGTGAGGATAAATGAGTGTGTATACATGGTACTTAGAGTAACACACAGAAATTATAAATGAGTATATACCATGTGTGTGTGTCCATGTGTCTGCATGTGTGTCTGTTAGTGTATTTTATGTGTCTAACACACACACACACACACACACACACATATACACATACAGACAATGACTGTGAGTACTACGAGGTGGAGAGACAGACTGTGTTTCCCCTAAGGCAAAGAGGCTAGAGAAAGGGATAGGGATGTTCTCTCTAGTGAAGCTAGCTGATGTCTACAAAGAAAAAGGTTGCTCATGGCCCTAGTAGCACCCACTTTTTGTCCAACTGTGTCATTCATGGATGGAGGCGATTCATGAATCCTACCTGGTTCTCCTGACAGGTCAAACACAGACACCTAGGAAGCATTTACAAGCAAGAGTCCACTGCTTTTTTGATGTATATCTTAAGCGCCCCCAATGAATGAACAGCGTATCACTCCACATAAAAACAATTAGAAGTAACTGACTTCTAGAGTAGGCAGTTCTGTTGTATGCCTCTAGAGAAGGCTGACTGAATCCTGCATTGGTCCATCACTTCTGCCTATCACATACAGGAGGTTTCTGGGCAAAGAACTTTCCACAAAATAAAAGTCTAAAAATTCTAGATCATCAGGCAACCAATAACACATTGATGAGACATCTCCAAGATCTAGAATCTTCCTGGGTGTCAAGGAAGTCTTTGGGGTTTTTACAAATACTGATAACGCACTTTTATAAAATGCACTTTTAATAAAATGCATGCTCAGTTGAGACAACTTGAAAAACACAAAGAAAAAAACCCAAGCACTCTGAATCACCCTGTTCCGACAGAACGCTCATGTGCCACACGTTTTCATTCACAGAAGGAAGGATTGTTGTGTGGGTGATGTCATCCAGCCCCTGGGGAGAAGGAATTTTCTGCCACCCCTGACAGACGGCCAGCTTCCTCTGCATGATGATATCCTGCCTGGTCTCACTTTCCAGGGTTCTGAATTTGGCAAAGCGCATCTCCCTGACGTGCATGGAGGCAGGGAACACTGTCCCAGGGTGGCACATTTGCAAGCTGCCTTTGATGCTGAGAGTTGCACTGAGAGCAGGACTTTGCCCTCCTGGAGGCAGAGGTTTCACCTTTGCCAGTTGCTTCTTTGTACAGGATGGGGTCTGTGAGTCTTGTCCCCAAGCCATCTCAACATATGCCCATCTTCTCTAGCAGTTCAGAATCTAAAGCCATCTCCCAGGTTGTTCCCTTTCAAATTCTGTCTCTGCCACTTGCTAGCTGAGGGATCCTGTGTGAGTTACTGACTGACAGGAAGCCTCAGTTCTCTAATCTGAGAAACAGAGCTTACAAAAGCACTAATTCCATTCTCATGATGTGAGGACTAAGCAAGTGAATACACGCAAAGCTCCACATGCCTGTGTGCTGGGGACCCAGGGACTCAATAAATGCTAGCTATGGCTGGTGCCACTGCTACCCTAGATTTTATGCCCCTTACCCAGTTCTGACTTGCATCAGTTGATTTGTGAGCTGAGGTGTTCCCTTTCATGCTTCGGGGAGCTGGGAATCAAACCCCCAAAAAGACAAAACCCAAGCATCAGATTCAGTTTTCTTTCAGAACAGGGGGAACTAACAGATATAAGCTGGTTGATGCTGAGTGGGAAAAGTTCCTATTTTATTTTCCATTTTATTTTAAAAGAAGTTCCAAGTAGCACTAACCAAAGTTCAAAGAAACCAACTCTTGAAGGGCAAGGAATCAGAATGGTAGTTAGGTACAAATAACATAGTCTATAGGACTTCCAAGTACGCAACAAGCTCTTATATACAGAAAAATGTTTATCGGGGTGCTTACTTTTTTGTGCCATGGATACCTTTGGCAGTCTGGTGAAATATACAGACCCTTTTCAGAATAATGTTTTAGATGTATAAAATAAAATACATAGGATTATAAAGGAAACTAGTTATATTGATATTTAGTCATCAAAATAATAAAAAAAGCATGCTTATGATATAGAAATACATGTGATCCTTATTCATGCATTAAATATGATCCATGGGTGAGTCTAATAACTACTGTAATTTCAAAGTGATGAATGAATGTAATCAGTATTTTGGAACATCTGCAGGATTCTAATATGACATGAAATATCTGTGATTTCCCTTGTTAAAAAAGACACAGGTACTGCCAATGTTACCTTATGTTCCAGCTTGAAGAAAATGCTACATTCCGGCCAGGCACAGTGGCTCATGCCTGTAATCCCAGCACTTTGGGAGGTTGAGGCAGGTGGCTCACGAGGTCAGGAGATTGAGACCATCCTGGCTAACATGGTGACACCCTGTCTCTACTAAAAACTTAGCCAGATGTGGTGGTGGATACCTGTAGTCCCAGCTACTCGGGAGGCTGAGGCAGGGGAATGATGTGAACCCAGGAGGAGGAGCTTGCAGTGAGCCAAGATCGCACCACTGCACTCCAGCCTGGGTGACAGAGCAAGACTCGTCTCAAAAAAAAAAAAAAAAAAAAAAAAAAAAAAAAATGCTACATTCCAGTTTGAAGTTAGTGAAAATAAGGATGAATGTTTTCCCCCATTCAAGTTCATATATATACTCTTTGGGCATCTGTAGACCTCCAGGTTAAGATCAACCATGCTGAGGAAATGACAGCTCTAGAAATGATGTGGAAGCAGGTTGCCCTTCAAGGATTTTTTCTAGTCACCAGCTCTGTTAACTGGGTCATTCTAGAATCCCAGGGAATGGGGAAGGCAGTGAGCTGACTCCTGAGAATTGGCTACATCTAGGTCCCTCTTCCTTCATCCCTTCAGCAAAGCTTCGCTCAGAGCTCTCTGGGTGCAGAACCAGCTCCCCTTGACAATTCCCTTTTAATTTGCATGTGCAAGTATGGCCACCAGGAGACATTGACAAACAGTGCAGATGCCAGGCATGGGAGGAAGAGAGAAAGCAAGCATAAATTCTTCCAAACGGCATTTTGGGGGAGGCGTGATGAAAGCTATGTCAACCGTACATTATTGAGTGTCTCACCAGATTTGAAAACAGCATTAACAGCATTAAAATGTTTGAGGAACCTTTCTAGTGTTTGTTTAGACAGATATAATTCTTCTCAAGCAGTCGCTAAAGGAATTTGATATTCTAAAGAGATGGTGAGCTGCTATACAGCCAGGGTTGCATAGAAGTATTTAGAAGAGGTTAAACATTTCTGGAAACTTACAACATTTTTATTTCTAATTTTATTGAATTGTGATTCAGCGTAGCTTATCTTTGTTACCCAATCCATGGGAGAATCTCTTTAGGATATGTAATATTTATAATATTTGTGTGTGTATATCTATATATAAATGTGTGTGTAGAGGTGTGTGTATATTATATAAAGTATAATGATTATCCAACTGTTTTTACCTATCCGTCTACTAGATTTGTTCAATTCTTAAAAGGTCTATTGAAATCTCTCACTATAATTGCATTGTTTCAAGGTTTTCAAGTGAATCTCCCATAATAATTGTACTTTCATTTTGCAAAAGCAAAGCACTTAAGCAAAAATTATTACATCTGTAATAATTACCTATAATAATTTTTGCTTAAGTGCCCTGTTATCGGATGCATAAAGTTTTATGATTGCTGTAGCTTCTCCATCAATTGTGCTTTTAATCATTATATCATATATCATATCCATTCATATCCATATATCATATCATTATATCACATCCATTCTTAACCTCGTCAACCTTAAATTATACCTTGTCACTCCTCTTTTGCTTCTGTTTGCATTTGATTGGTGTGGTCACTCATCAGTCATCCTTCACTCACCACACTGTCTTCAATGCTTTTCTTTTAAACACCATACAACTGAGCTTCTTTCTTTCTCTTTCTCTTTATTTATTTATTTATTTATTTTCTTTTACACTCACTCAGACACTCTAGCTTTTACTGGAAGAATGAAGTTTATTCTCATTTGGTATAATAAGTGATACACTTGATTTTTCTTCCATCTTTTTGTTTATTGTTTATTTCACGTTGTAGCTTCTTCTTACTTTCTCTTTAGTTTTGCAGTCAGATTCTAAGTTGTTGTATTTCAACGTTTAAATTTGAAAGTTATTATTTACTTTTCCTAAATTTTCCAAATTCCTAAAGTAATTCTTTGCTACTATTTGAAAATAAACTTTCAACTATTTTCTCCACCAGTGCCCTCCAGCTCCGCTCCTCCCTCTGTGAGATGAGACCTTAGGTCTGTATTTTCTCCCTTGCCTTCCCTCCTTTTGCTAAAATGAGCCAGTTGAAATGCCTGCTCTCTCCCCATCAACTTCCAGCTTCTAGATTTTGCAAAAATAGCTTAGTGCTTTATTTCTAGAAAACGATTAGATTTTCCTTTGTATTATGTCCTCTTTTAACTTCAAGAATCCTTATTTAGCACTTACACTTCATGTTTCCAGTCCACGTAACCCTAGCTTGTCCAACCCATGGCCTACAAGCTGCATGTGGCCTAAGGTAGCTTTGAATATGGCCCAACAGAAATTTGTAAACTTTCTTAAAACATTATGAATTTTTTTTTTTGCTTTTTTTTTTTTTTTTTTTAAGCCCATCAGCTATCATTAGTGTTAGTGTATTTTATGTGTGGCCCAAGACAATTCTTCTTTCAGTGTAGCACAGGGAAGCCAAACGATTGGACACCCCTGCTATGTATACTCAAGTTTACAGCGTGACACTGGTGGCTTTTTTACTTTTCCCTTTCCCCAGTTTGATGTCTCCATTTGGATGCATTTTCTATTTGGATGGAGCTCTTTTGTGAGTCTAGTGGTCCCTTGAGGTCCTCGGGAGGATTGGTTCCAGGATACCTCCTCCAAACCCAAATCCACAGATGCTCAAGTCCCTCATGTAAAATGGCATAGATATTTGCCTGTAACACACACACATCCTCCCATGTACTTTAAATAATCTCTAGATTACTTATAATACGTAATACATTGTAAAGGCCATGCAAATAATTGTTACACTGTATTGTTTTGATTCATATTACTTTTTGCCACTGTACTTTTATTTTTCATATTTTTTCTAGTATTTTCAATCCATAGCTGATTGAATCCAAGAATGCAGAACCTGGAGATACTGAGGGCCAACTGTATTTTTTCAAGTGGGATATTTGGGTGAAATACACTGCTCTTTCACCCTGATAAGTGAGAGATAGCTTGTTGGTGTCTGGAATTTATGGAGTGAAATACTTTTTCCCTGCAGTCTGTAAGAGTTCCTGTCCACTGTCGTTTGGTTTCTAGTGTTGAGATGAGAAGACTGAAGCCAGGCTTATCCTTTTTTGGGGTAACTTGCTCTTTTTGTCTGGGAAGTTCCAGGATGTTTTCATCTTTCTTCTTTTCTATCATAATTTCCATCTATGCTCTATCCTTTTGCTTTGCACTTTGAAATTGTTTTTGACTTGATTTTTCCTGACACTATTAAGTTTGCTAAATTGACCACCTATCCTTTTATTCATTTGCTCAACTTAAAAAAATGTTTAGATCAATAATCATATTTGTATATCAGAATTTCGCATGTGTGTGCTCCACAAGTGTTCTGTTTTTCTTAAGTGCTCTTTTATGTTCTGTTCAAATGGATGCCTCCAACAGAAGTTCTGCCAATTTTCTTTGCAGTCCAAAGGCCCCCACTGGATGTGTCGTTTTTCATCCTTGGCTCGTTTGGCTCAGGTGTGGCTGTGAGAGAATCTCATCAGTGGTGGATTAGTGATGTCTGTCAGGCCCGCTGCTCGGTCATAGTCTCTTTTTGCTCTCCCAGCTCTCTGCTCACCTGTTCCGTGCCTTTGGGCCTTATTAGGGGATGGGGAGTTCTTCCTGTGGGGTGAGATAGTTGGAAGGGTGAGAATCTGTGATTCTCTGTAGAGTGAACTCTTCTTAGGATCCACATTTCAAACTTTACCTTTCTCAGCTGCCTGTGAGCCCCACCAGCTGCTGGGCTCAGAAGGGGCAGACAGATTTGATTTGGGAGCAGAGAGGGTACGAAAGACATTTAGGGCAGGGCTTTCCCGAATCCATCTGTAAACTATTACTACTTTATTTTTATAAAAGTGAAACACAATGATTGTAAAATAAATAGAATAGAATTTTCAAAATAAAAGTAAAAGGGTCTCCTTGTTTCTGTCCATTCTTCAGTGGTAGTCCCTGTTAATATGTTGGTGGGTCCTTCAAATATTCTGTATACTTACAGAATATATATATATATTCTGTATATAAATACAAGTGGGATCACACTATAAACACAGTTTTGCAACTTGGTATTTTCTCCTCAATATGTTAAGAATATTTTTGTTAATGTGAATTCATATAGGCTTCCCACATTTCTTTTGATGACTGCATGAGTTTTAAGTGTAAATGATTAAAATGTGTTTAATGGATGTTTGTTATATGCAGTTTTCTCTATTCTAAACAGTGATGCTTTGAAAATCTTTGTGTACATCTGAATGTATTTCTGTAGACCTGATTACTAGATATGGAATATGTGGGTCAAAGGATATATGCATTTTAAATTTTAATAGCTTCTGCCAAATTTCTTTCCAAGAGGTTGAGCATGTTATTCTTGCATGTGAGAGTAACATCTGAGAGAACTGCTGTTTCTCATAGTCTGGCTGATGCTGTATTATCAAGTTTTAGTTGTTTGTTAGTTTGAAAAATAGGCTGGGCACGGTGGCTCATGCCTGTAATCCCAGGACTTTGGGAGGCCGAGGTGGGTGGATCACAAGGTCAGGAGTTCAAGACCATTCTGGTCAACATGGTGAAACCCCGTCTCTACTGAAAATACAAAAATGAGCTGGGTGTGGTGGTGTGCACCTGTAGGTCCAGCTACTCCAGAGGCTGAGGCGGGAGAATCACTTGAACCTGGGAGGCAGAGGTTGCAGTGAGCTGAGATCACACCACTGCACTCCAGCCTGGGCACCAGAACAAGATTCCATCTCAACAAAATAAATAAATAAATAAAAATAAATAAAAGTAGTATCCCACTTTGCTTTAATTTGAAAATTTTAAATTATGACTGTGTGGTACACTTTTTTATATGCTCACTGTCCAATTACTTTTCTTCTATGAATTGCTTCTTCAGGTTTTTTCTTCCTTTGTTCATTGAATTGCTGATCTTTTTTTTTGATTTGCAGTTCTTTTTAACTTAAGGAAGTTAGTTCCATGTCTGTCATTTGTGTTGCAAAATGTTTCCCAGTGTGGTTTTGTCTTCAGCATTTTAGGTTTTTTTTTTTTTTTTTTTTTTTCCTGTACTGCATTTTAAAGTTGTGTTGTTTTATTAACCTTTTGACCTTTTCTTCAGGTTTCATGTCTTGTTTAGAAAGATCTTCCTTACTTTAAGATGACAGCTATCCAAAAACTTAACTCATGGTTTCTTCCTCTACTTTTATGGTTTCATCTTTCACACGTAAATCTTTGATCTGTATCAAATGTATTTTGGTGTAAGGAGTAGAGAAGGAATCCAATGTAACTTGTTAAATTTTTTCTAGTTGGCTATTTCATCCAACATCATAGTTACAGTCCATCTTTTTCTGACTGACTTGGAATGCCACTTTTATCATAGATTGAATTCCCACGAGGCTGAATTTTTTGTTGAATGATTTAAAGTCTATCCAAAGGGAGAGGCTCATAAATGAGTGTTTTGAGAGTTTGACTCATGAGTGAAGAGCACTCTATTCCTGGGAAAATGGCCAAGGGAGTGAAATTGGAACTTTCCCCCTTGCTTCCAGTTGGGCGTCCTTCTGTGCTCATCTGCCTTCTTGTTATTGATATTTCAGATATCTGAGAAATATGGGCTGCCTGTGGAGAAGATAGCAAAGCTTTACAAGAAAAGCAAAAAAGGGTAAGAAAGAAACTGAACTTAAATTGACTTTCAAATCAGATAAGTCCACATGATGCCTTAAAAATAAAATGATGCCTGTCTTTTGTTAGGTCTGTTGCCTACTTTTCATAAAAATTGTGTCCTTCTTCCAGAGAATTGCAGAGCAGATTGGGTTTGGAAGATCTTTAGGGAGAGAGGGAAGGAGGGAGGCAGTGCATTGGCACTATGTCAGCTGAGATGCCCTATTGCAATGACAAGATGGGCAGGAAGACCACAGAGGTCTGGAGGTGCTGAGGACACTGGGGAGAACGCCTAAGTTACCTTTGCGCAGGGAGTGGAGTTTGTAGGGAATCATGTATGGCCCTTGGGGTTGGTTTCTGGGTGGCATACTAGGAACAAAAAATGGTTTGGAACATAGGGGATTCTTCTAAGGTAATTATCAAGAAAATGTTCTCAAATGATCATTGGATCTGTGTGTTCTCTTTGTTAAGAACAATAGGTCATATTTACTGGATGTTCAGTAGGTTCGTGGTCCCTTCCTAAGTACTTTACATGTATTTCTCTATTTAATTCTCACCACTCTATGAGGTGGAATCTCTTATCTCTGATTTATTGATGAGGAAAGCAGCCAGAGGGGCTTGAGCATCTCACCCAAGGTCTCATGTTCAGTAGGTAGAGCACAGATTTGAACCCAAGTCTGTGTCCTCAAAGCTCAAGTGCTTAGCTCCCATGTTCTGCCATCTGACTTTCTGTGTGGGCTTCCTATGTGTAAGGGTCTAAGAGTAGGGACCACAGGAGCTAACGTAAGTGCCAGGAGAGGGTATCTGTTGACTCAGCTTCTGGGGTATTTTCCTACAAAAAGCAGAAGATGAGTCTTTCAACTCTTCTCTGGATCACTTTCATAAAGGAAATTGGATTATCTGGGAAGCTGAGGCTCTCTGAGTGATGAGTCCTGTTGGTTGATTGGAGGATCCGACAGGAAACCCTTTCCACCTGAGCTCTTGTTGGAAGATTCACTAAAATGCACATTATACTTCTTGCCAAGGTCAGTGTAGTAGGCTGGGTGTACTCCTCTGACAGTGATATTTGAGTGGTGTCTCACAGTCTTATTGCCGAGCAGAAATTCTCAGTGCAGTGGTACATGCTGATGATAACATTTTGCTTTCATCAAGCTCTTGTCAGGTGTTGTGCTAAATGTTTTTATCCTATAAACAATCCTTTAAAGCTGGGTGACTGTTCTTATTTTTACAGAAGAATAAACTGAGGCTCTGAAAGGCTAAACAGCTTGCCTGCTGACACATAACTGTAAAATGATAGAATCAGTGGTTCATTCTCAAACTAGCATCCGTCTGACTTCAAATCATGAAATTGGCTTAAAGAAATTATGGAAGTCTTTGGAAGCTGTTGGCTTTCTTAAAACTCTACCAGGGATGGTTAGCTAAGGAATAGGTCATAGGTGGTAAAGTACAAGTGTCAGAATGAGGTAAAGCTAATTTCAAAATCAAGCTCAGCCATGCACTAACTGAATGAACTTGGGGAAACAATTTAACCTTGCTGAGCTCAGTTTTCTCATCTGCAAAACGGCGATGCTGACACCTACCTTCACAGTCGCCGTGAGAACTAAATACAAGGTCAACATGCTCAAAAAAGGGTAGCTGCAATTCTTGCTTATTTTCCTCTTCCTCCTAAAAGTAGAGGCAATGCCTTTTTAAAAATGCATCTTCGAGAGGCAATATGGGTTGATGAGAAAGAGTCAGGGGGGCCTAATAATGTAGGTCCTGGCCCTGGTAATCACTAACTCTGTCATTCTGGGCTTTCTAACTTCCCTGGGCCTCAGTTTACTCATCTATAAAGCAAGCAGGTTGGGTTGAAAGTTAGTTCTGAGAAATTGAGGCTTTGCTTTCCTCAAACTAGTTTTTGGGGAAAGAAAACTGAATGAGGGTCTTTCCCTGCCTTGTGTCCTCTCTCCTCCACTCCTCCCAGCCTCACCGCCAAAGAATGGCTGCGAGAACCCCCAGCCTGGAGCCCCCCTTCCCCGGGCACACTGTTCACCGCGTCTTTGTTTTCACACCCCTCCCCTCTCCATGGCAGCATCTTGGTGAACATGGATGACAACATCATCGAGCACTACTCGAACGAGGACACCTTCATCCTCAATATGGAGAGCATGGTGGAGGGCTTCAAGGTCACGCTCATGGAAATCTAGACCTGGGTTTGGCATCCGCTTTGGCTGGAGCTCTCAGTGCGTTCCTCCCTGGGAGAGACAGAAGCCCCGGCCCCAGAACCCGGAGACCCATCTCCCCCATCTCACAACTGCTGTTACAAGACTGTGCTGGGGAGTGGGGCAAGGGACAGGCTCCACTGTCGGTGTGCTTGGCCCGTCCACTGGCACCTACCACGGAGCTAAATCCTGAGCCCCTCAGGAAAGTGCCTTAGGCCTGTCGGATTCCTATTTATTGTCCACCTTTTCCTGGAGTCCGAGTCCAGGCCTTCCAGGACTCTGCACGTCACTGCTAGCTCCAGATGAGACCGTCCAGCATTCCCCCTTCAAGAGAAACACTCATCCCGAACAGCCTAAAAAATTCCCATCCCTTCTTTCTCACCCCTCCACATCTCCCGAGTGGCTGGACGAAATGAGCTACTTCTGGGTGCAGTAGTCATAGGTGGGGCGAGAGGTGGATGCCCACTTTCTGGTCAGACACCTTCTGGTTGCTCTGGGGAAGGTCATCTTGCTAAATACCTCCAGGGTTCCCAGCAAGTGGCCACCAGGCCTTGTACAGGAAGACCATCGGCCATCGTGTAATTAGTAAGTAACACATAAAGTCTGCCTGTCTGCATTGTACATAGTGTTTATAATATTGTAATAATATATTTTACCTGTGGTATGTGGGCATGTTTACTGCCACTGGCCTAGAGGAGACACAGACCTGGAGACCGTTTTAACAGGGGTTTTTGCCTCTGTGCCTGTTCAGGAGACATGCGGGGCTAGGGAGAGGGCCTTTGGGATGTTAAGGTGACTGCAGCTGATGCCGAGATGGACTCTGCAGTGGGCATACCTGGGGGCTCGTTTCCTGTCCCCAGAGGAAGCCCCCCTCCCTCTCCACGGGCACGGCTCTCCTTCGAGGCCACCACGTTTATCTCACAATGATGTGTTTTCCTTGACTCTCCCTTTGAGCTGTCTCGTGGGAAAGGCCAGCCTGTCTGAGACCCCAGCTCCTTCTCCAGCTTTGGCTGTGGGCACAGCCTGAGCTTTCTGGAGAGCCTCTGCAGGGGTTTGCCATCAGGGCCCTGTGACTGGGCCTGCTGCAGAGCTCCTTGGCTATCATGAGAATCCTGGACACTGTGCCGTGCCTCCCAGTTTACAAGCCCTTCATCTCAAGTGGCCCTTTAAAAGGCCTGCTGCCGAAACCCCCGAGTCGGCCGGCTGGGGCTTCCTCCTGGGCCACCAGATGGAAAGGGGAGATTGTTTGCCTCACTCCTGCATGCTGGGTTTTAAGGAAGTGAGTGAGAAAGAATGTGCCAAGAGACCTGGCTCCCGTGAAAACAGCCTCAGGAGGCAAACTGGGAGAGAGAAGCTGTGGTCTCCTGCTACATGCCCTGGGAGCTGGAAGAGAAAAACACTCCCCTAAACAGTCACAAAATGATGAACCATCATGGGCCGCTGTTCTCTTTGAGGGGACAGGTTTAGGGGTTTGCGTTCGCCCCTGTGGCCTGAAGCACTAGCTTTTCGGTAGTTAGACACATCCTGCACCCAAGGCCCTGGGTCTAGGACAGGTTCTCTACAACGGCCCAGATTTGTTTGTAAAGCACTTTGACTCTTACCTGGAGGCCCCCTCTCTCAGGGCTTCCTGCGCTCCCACCTCATCTGCCCCTGAGATGCAGAGCAGGATGGAGGGGCTGCTTCTAGCTCAGCTGTTTCTCCTTGAGGTTGCGGAGGAATTGAATGGGACAGAGAGCAGGTGCTGTGCCCAAGAAGATCTCGGAGTGGCAGTGAGGGGTCACCTTTCTGTGTGTCCTCTGGGCGTGTTAACCCTTCCTGTGGTGCCAAAGGTTTGCATCGTGAATCCAGCTGTGCTCCAGTGTGTCCCCTCCTCCTCCACTCTGACTGCCACGCCCTGGACCAGCATCTTGGGGACCCTCCAGGGTACTAATGGGGCTCTATTCTGAGATGGACAAATTCAGTGTTGGAAATACATGTCGTACTATGCACTTCCCATGCTCCTAGGGTTAGGAATAGTTTCGAACACGATTGGCAGACATAACGGCAAATACTCGGGCTGGGGCATAGGACTCCAGAGTAGGAAAAAGACAAAGATTTGGCAGCCTGACACAGGCAACCTACCCCTCTCCCTCCAGCCTCTTTGTGAAACTGTTTGCCAGTCCTGCCCTAAGGCAGAAGATGAATTGGAGATGCTCTGCATGTTTCCTAAGTCCTTGAGCAATCATGGTGGTGACAATTGCCACAACAAGGGATTTGAGGCCAGTGCCACCAGGGGGTGGTGCCGAGTGCCACATCCCTTTCGATCTGTTCCCCTCTGCGTCTTCGGAGCACACCAGCTTGCCTTTGATGTGTGCGCTGTGTATGTTAGCTGAACTTTGACGAGCAAAATTTCCCGAGCAAAACACTCCAAAGACATAGGAAAACTTGCCGCCTCTTCTTTTTTGTCCCTTAAATTAATCAAACTCAAATAAATAAGCTTAAACAAATCCGTGGAAGATCATGGACCTGTGAAATGAGCATTTTTCTTTTCTTTCTTTCTTTTTTTTTTAAAACAAAGTCTGAACTGAACAGAACAAGAGTTTTTCCTCATACATCTCCAAATTGTTTAGACTTTATGAGTGTTTAGAAGTTGAGACCAACAGAAAAATGCAGTCAGATGTCATCTTGGAATTGGTTTCTAAAAGAGTAAGGCATGTCCCTGCCCAGAAACTTAGGAAGCGTGAAGTGAATCAAATGTTTATTTTCCTTCTTATTTAAAATCATGAAAACGCAACAGAAATAGAGGGTTTGTGCCAAATGCTATGAACGACCCTTTCTTAAAGACAAGCAAGGGAGAATGATATATGTACAATTTACTCTCATGTTTTTAAAAAAAGGTAAATGTAACTTAATAGTTTTGTAAATGGGAGAGGGGGAATCTATCAACTATAAATACAGTTATTTTATTTTTTGTACATTTTTAAGAAGAAAAAATAAATATTCATAACATAAGAGTAAAACAACAGTGTCTGGTGCTTTCTGCGTGGCCAGTATTGGGGATTTTTACCTGGTTGGATAGAGGTTTCTGTGTGATGTGGGAAAATTCTAGCTGCCCACCCTGCCTTCAGGTCCTGGGCTTCAACAGAGCAGGGATTTCCTGGTAAAGTTACTTTGCTGTACTTCACCCCAGTGTTAAATGTGAAGAGGACTGAAGAACTTCCAAGGCTTCTGTGTGACCACGGCAGGCTCCCCAGGGTGGTTATTCTTGGCCAGTCCCTTGGGGCAGGGAGTTGGTTCTGTTCACTTGCTTCTGCCCATCCTCTCTCCCAGGCACACTTGCTCGCCCTTGAATTTCCACAAAAGCTTTCTGCTTCCTTAGTTCACCTGCACCAACCTCCGCATGGAGGCTGAAACCATGTGGCTCAAACTCCAGTTTCCTCACAGTCTCTTGCCCTGGAACCCACAGGCTCCTTAGGATCTGTTGGAGCACCTGTATGTGAACACCTGTATGCACTATCCCGGTATCTGCTGGGGTTTCCTTGGTGGGCACCACTCTGTGGAGCTGCCCACACTTCTTTAACCGCTGTCCATGATTATCTCCTGAGAGCAGCTCTGTTCCAAACAAGCAGCATTTCTACATTCTTCTACATCTTCCCATCTCTGTCTATCTATGTCCACAGCTTTCAAATCCTGGCTAAACATTTGCCTTTAGGAAGCCTCTCTTGACCGACTTCAACTCCAGCGGCATCTCCAGTGGCCTCCATTCCTAGACCAGGGGCTGGGAGGGAAGGGGCTGGAGGGAGCGCTCACTGCAGAGCCTTCTGGAGAGATCCTGGGATTAGAAATGGGCCCCAAGGAGTGTTGTCATGACTGTGTTCCACAGCCTTATTAGGAGGTCTTGGTGCTCTCCCCAGCTGCCCAAGTAGGTCCAGCTGAGGGCACGAGTTGGTCTCCACATCTCCCGAGACAGCCTCCCCCTTGGCCTGTGGCAGCCACGGTCCTGCTGTTAGGTGCTCGCCATGTGTGCCACCCAGCTTCCTGGAATGAGATGCTGGTTGGATAGGCGATGATGGCTAATTGTCATTGTCGTGAAGTCTAGTACCAGCTCTTGCCTTCCACTGTCTACACTGATTCAGTTCAATTACTCTGGACCTGATGTTTTGCCATGTGCTGGAGAGAGAGGCAAGTTAGACATAGTCTGCCCTCATAGGAGGCAGGGTGCAAAAGGATAGTTATCTGGTGTCTATCAGCACAATGACAAACATTTGCCCTGGGAGAGTCAGGGCTGTCATCTCCCTAGTCCTAAGACACACAGACCCCTCTTATCCTTAGACATTCTGGATGCGATGAGAAGTCACCACCATGATCCTCACTTTGGGAAGGCTGCCGACCCGAGGGTTGGAGCTCTTTGTTTCTGGGGGGTCAATGGGAAGGTTAAGGGCAAGGTCGCCGTGTCACTTGAGGTCCTCCAAGATGTAGATGACATGATGGGATTAGAAGTTTAGCAGATTTATTGGAGGAAGTCCATGTGGGAAAAGTCTCAGACCATAGCACAGTTCCCAGAAAGTCTCAGCCAGGTCAGTGGGGAGCCCCAGGCAATGGTCACCCACAGGAGGAGTCCCACTCTGGGCAAGAAGTTAAAATGTCAGCCATTTCCTGGAATAGTGTTAGAAAAGAAGTCATGAAACAAGACTGGGATGCTCTCAGAGCAATCATTGTGTGCATCCCCAAGGGTGTACGGGACCATGCATTTTACATTAGCACCCAGTACCACAAGTGCCCAGGACCTGTCTAAGTCCTGGACATGTGGTCAGCATTCAACTGTAGAGAATCCTGCTTGAAATGAATAGATCATTGGTGATACCCTCAGCCTGAACATTTTTCCCTATGCAATCATCTGTTCCAGGTGGATTTGACTGATATTCTACTGACTTAGAAAACATAAGACTCAATGTTTTTTTCTCTGTTTCTTCGGCCACCTCCAAACCAGAATTTTTCGGGAAAGCATTCACCATGCTTCTGGCAAAGACAAGCCAGGCAAGAGAAGGAGGTCCAGTCCTTCAAAGGCAGCTCTTGTGCTCTCCTTTCTACCTTGACTGAGAGAACACTTGGACTCTTCCTCAGCTGGTGGGTACCAAATTAGGATGTGTGGGGACTCAGTTGGGTTGGGGCAGCAGGAAAATGCCCTGAAAATAGGAGCCTCGGGTTTGGAAATTTGCTGGAAATTCCCAGGTTGCTGGTAGGCAGGCTTCTGATGAGACTGGAGACATCCAGCCACCTTCTCAGGATCAGACTTGTGTTATTCATGCTCAGGACTCATGGTGTCAGGGCCATCACTGGTCCATAGCGGCCGACTGTGTGCAGTAGGAAAAGATTCCCTCGAGGGCAACTCTACCACCCCCCACAAGGTCTAGTTGGCCCATGAGGCTCTCCCTTGGCTAACACTCAAGTTAGCAAGTTGGCAGCTCCTTTTCTCTACATTAACAGCCTCCTGTGCTGGAGGCAAGGCCAATGACAGCAACAACAGCCAACACCGTGATCGGAACTGGTTTTCGGAGTGTAGGCTCTGTCTCATGTCATCTTTTTCACTGAATCTTCACAGGTTGAGAGGGGTGAAGAGATTATTTATTTCCTGAAGCTTACCCAGATTCCACTGAAGGGCAGGTTGCCTCAGTTTCTCCTTTTATTGTACTTAACATTTGGACTATAGTTTGAGGAAGGGGAGGAGATGGGAAGAAAGTGGAGACCATGGAGGGAGGGATGTAAGGAAGCCCATATGAAGATGAAGGATGCCTTGGGACAGAACTCTGGGGTCAGCAGCCTCTTTCATCCCCCACTCACAAACCTTGGTTCCTTGCGTCGCTCTAGGCAGGAAGAACACCTAGGAGGAAGGCAGTATCAGAAGCTAGAGCCTCAATAAGGCACAGATTCAGCTGTGGCAGCAGTTTCGGCCTGAAAATCTCATGTTCCAGACAATCATGTTAAACCAAAAACATGCTTTAATGCCAGGCAAGAGCTACACAGTCAACTGATATACGGGCCACTCCACAGGCTATGACTTATAAATTATATATTATTAAATCCACCGTGGGCATACTGATGGGATGGGACAACACCCGCAGTCCCCACGCACCCCCGACTCTGAACGAGGTATGAACAGTCGAGCACTCTGTAGAATCCTTCAGGTCATAAGCCACTTTATTCCAGTCCCTTGAACATCACAGGCTGGTTTTATTTGGGACAGAATAGGTTTTATTTCCAAAGGTCTCTGAACACGGCAATGACAATGAACAGCCCAGCAGAGGAGTAACATAAACCTTGAGGCATGCAGCCTTCTGGGTGCTGTGGAGTCCCTTGGCCAAACTTGAGTGCGTTGGATTTGACATACAAAGACCTTCCTGGGAAGGAGAAGGAGAAAAACCACCTCCGAGAAAATACAGACAGGGTCAGTGGCAGGCCAGGACAGGGACCATTTCCATACATTCTGGAAGTATCGGCATTCATCGGCCTGCATGTGGCTCACTTTTCTTTCTGGAATAGATGGAGACCTCTAGTCCTCACTCCAGCTCTAGGTTCCAAGGAACAGAGTGGGTCTGGCTCAACGAGATGTCTTGACTAAGGGCAGAGCCCGGGCAGGTTTCTCAAAACATTAACTGATTCCACCTACCAAAGGAGAATTAAAGGAAGGAATTAGGACTTCGATTCAGAGCAGGGAAAAGTGCGATGCAGCTCTTGAGCACTGCCAATAGGGCATGCTGGGTTTCCTCACCCACTCTGCCTTCTGTGTCTTAGGTTAATTCGCTATTTTTCAAAAACTGGTTTTAACACTTGGCCATGGAGGAATTTGGCAAGTCTTGGTACAGAACCACTGTGAAGAACTGACCCCTGGGGGAAGACTAGGATTATTTTTACAGAGTCTAGGTCTCAAAGTTTCACCCTACAGATCTGGTTCTTTTTGGTCTAGGTCTACCATACAAATTTGGATTTCTGCTACCAGTTACAGCAGACTCAAGTCATACATAGAAACCTGGAGGTTAGCATGTTCAGCCACGTTTTTCTCCTGGTTATGATGTCTCTCTTTCTATGGTTTCTGTTCTTCGGCAAGTGGCTTGGCAGTAAATATACCCACTGGGGACCTCTCTGCCTTCTCTTATGGGCAAATTCCCCATGAACAACCTCAAGTATTTGGGCCTCCCTTTGCCAGCTACTTGCGAGAATATGACTCGCCTGTAACCAGTAAATTTTTACTCTTAGTTTTCAATTCAAATCAGTGTGTCTGAGGTCACCAGACCAAACAGCAACTCAGACTTGCGCTGTCACTTCTGGAAATAGAAGTCTGCATTCAAAGAGCACAGCAATGGAAAATACTTTTGGATTCTCCATTGGGGGGCCTTGGAAACTACAGATGCACTTGCCCTTGTCTTTATGATGAATTTGATGACTGCCCAACCTCTGACTCTTTAACAGGGGCAGGGAAACTGAATATTCCAGACCTGGCTCCCTAACCATGCACACAGATTAAACCACTGGGAAGTTCCAAGAATGTATGCAATTTTTTTTTTTTCGAGTCTGCAGAGTATTGATCTGCTCAGAAAAGCACCATGCCGCCAGTCTAATGCTGTCAATGGGCTGCTGGGCCTGGGAGGCAAACCACCCTCCTGACCCCCCGTAATACATGTTAACATTCCTGTGCTCCAATTGTCCTGTCCCACTACCACCTGTTCTGCAGCTGCCCTCTAGGCACGGCCACTCTGGAAACGCATTCAAAATTAAGGTTGGGCCCTAGTCAGGGTTACTTTGTATTTTTATGGAATATATAAAATATACTTGTCGATTGGTACATTTGTGCAAAGACAGATATGACTTCAAAACAAGACATAGACATTCATTATAGTTGTCTTACTTCACAATAAGCTACTAAAAACAGTCTTCTGGAATAAGATTGTATTAGTGCTCACTAAACATGCATTTCATTTAAACAAGGCAAAACACTTAATTTGGTCTGCAATACCCAATATGTTATATACAGCAGTCTTTTTACTTTATCACAATAGGCAACAAGATGGGTCTGGTTTTGAACTAGGTTACCATTTGTGTTTAATTTCCAAAGACACGCATATTAGCTCAACTAGTGTAAACCTGTGAAAAAATAGCTGAGCCATCTTTTTCCTCTCCTCTATTAATTTACCTTGAAATGTTCACAGCTTAGAAACTACAACCTGCTGGGGAAGAGGTGGGAGTGGGCCCCCATGGGGAAATGTCCCAGCTCCCTGGAATAGCCTCACCCCAGAGGGTAACTTGTTCTTGGGGAATCCAGCATCCGCTGCCATCCATCATCCCTACAGTGGCATGTATGACAACAGACCCAGGCGGGGAATTTTGTCTTTCAAACAAAAGCCCCTTGAAGCTTGCAATAGAATCACAGGACTGGATGGGTTTCCCTTCTTTTGCCCCCAAACCCGAGTCTTAGGTTTTAGAACAGAGACATTAGAATCAAAAGAAAAAATAATAGTAACGATTAAAAACCGTCAAACAATGAACACCACAAATGTTCTGTCCATGCTCTCCACAAGCACACTGGGGCTCTGGGCATTCCCACGAAGCATCCACGACAAAAGAAGCTGAAGGCGTCACGGAGGAAGGTGCATCAGACCGCACAGGGGACGGCATCACCATTGATATTGTTTGGCAAAAAAAAAAAAATTGTTAAAAAGAAGAATCAAAAGGGAACACAAGCAGCTCTACAATTCAATTGGTGGGCGCAGGGCTCAGAACTGGCCGGCACTGCTCGGGTCGCACTGCAGGAGGCGCACTATGGACGGGTCGCTTTTGGCCCCTCGGATGAACTCTTCCAGGGAGAGTTTTCCTAGGAAGCAAGAGGACGGGTGAGTGGTGGCTGGTGGCAGCTGCATGAGCTTACACCCTTCCCACTACTGTGTGCTGGGCAGTGTCGGTTCACCTTCTGCCTGCAGCCTCACTGCCACTGTGACACACAGCACTCACCTGTCCCGGGGAAGAGCGCAGGGGACTCTCCAGGAACACTGCTGCCTCGTTCACCATGGCATTGCCAGCACTTAGGACAGTGCACGTGGCAATCAAACACCGCTGCCTGAGAGTGCACTGTGTGCCCGGCCCTGGGCCCGGGGCTGGGGAGAGGGTGGTGGATGATGCTGACTTGGTCCCTGACCTCCTGGCTCCAGGTGCCCTGGAGAGGCTCACTCAGCATTTGTAAAATAAGTGGCCCTCCTGCCTTTATGAGAACGAGCTGGGCCCTGGCAGCACCCAGTTGGTTCCCATGATGTTCCCCGGAGCCTTCTGAGCCACTTCGTGTTCTTCACGCCACTCTGTGTTCTTAGGTTTGCTGCAAGAGCCCATCCTGTCTTGGGGAAGAAGTCGTGGACATAAGTGTTTGTTTATACAAACACCACGGGAAGACAGTTGTGCCTCCATCTGAGGTCGGGGAAGAGCAGGGTATGTGTTCAAGGCAGAGGGTAACCCATGGGTTTCTGTCTCTCAATTAGGGCGCTCTCCTGCTACCCTGATGGCTGGAGGAGGGAGGCTTAGCGGCCTGGGCTCCCACTCAGACCCCGGTGGCCTTCCCTTTCTGCATACGCTGGAGCACGTATGGAATTCTTTTCCGGGAAGGCCCTTCTGTCACTTGTGGAGAGGAGGGGGCGGTGGGGTAGGAGTTGGGGGACTGCAAGGCTTTCCCCATTCCTGGTGCTTCCAGAAGGACCCTTCCTGTTTGTCTACCCCGCCCCTGGGAGTGAAGTGACATGCTAGATTGGTAAATTTGGGAGGAATTGCCAGGCATCTTCGCCAAGCCTTGCCCTCCCTTTTTCTCTTGGAAGGAGCTGCCCGAGAGAGGATTTATCTCCATCTCCTCCTCCAAGGGCAGCACCTGGCCTGCCTGGCTCTGCACGCCTGTGGGTTTTTCAGCACGCCCTTGGACTCTCATGCTAAGCCATAGCCTCCAGTGTCTGTCTATCTTTTGACTCTTTTGACCTCTGTCCTCTTTTATTTCCCAACTTATTCCAAACCCGACAGGAGGGGGCCTCCCCCAACAGAAACACCAACAAACATATCTTCTCCTCAGCCACAATTCCCTCCTCACCAGAATCTAGTTCTTGTTTAACGAAACCCACTTTATCTCCATGAAGGAAAACCATAGGGATGTATTTATTAATTTATTTTTAATTTGTAGAGCTGATCCCCTCCAAGCTTTGTGTTCTAGCCATTTTTTATGAGTCCTGCCCTGTCCATAGCAGTTAAAATGGTGATGACTTCTTCCAGCTTGGCAAGGCACAAGAGAAGGGAGACTGGTGTGGTCTCCAAACACTTTGCAATCTCTCAGAGGTCGGCTCTGGGAGGCACCAGCTGGAGGTAGCAGGGGCAGACCTGGAGCTCGGCATGGTATCTGGCTTTCTTCAGTTAACTGTCTGCATGCTTCAGAGTTGGCTCCTAGGAGAACTTGCCTGTGGGCCCAGATTTTTCTCTTCAAATCAGAGGCCAGAGGTTAGTTTCCAAGAGCATCAGGTAAGCTAAATCTAAGGGTAGGAGACTCTAGGTGAGGTCTGCTCTGCTCTAGACAGGGAGGGGTGCAAGTGGCCTCAATTCTGGGGTCCAGTAGCCAAGCACTGAGCTGAAGCACCCAGTCCCCTGGTTGGGCTAAGATTCCTCTGAGGGTTGTGAACTTGCAGCCCCTCTTCCTCCTTCCTTCTATGGCTCCGACCCACCTCCCCCAACCCTAACCTTTGAAAATTTAATTTAATTTTAAACACAAGGTTTTCCCTTAGAAGGGCACAGGTCTTTAGCAGTGAGTTGTGCTCTGAGAATGCTAACTCAATCAGGGCTCTGCGATCCTACAGCAGCAAAGAACCAATGGAGAGACCCTAATTCATTGCCTACGATCAACACAGAGTTAGGGCTTTATCCTG
Source organism: Rhinopithecus bieti (assembly GCF_001698545.2). Taxonomy (NCBI): domain Eukaryota; kingdom Metazoa; phylum Chordata; class Mammalia; order Primates; family Cercopithecidae; genus Rhinopithecus; species Rhinopithecus bieti. The sequence goes on along the minus strand of NW_016820098.1, from coordinate 1,711,599 downwards.
TGACATCTGCTCTTCTCCCATCCTTTAGCCCTATCCTAAAGAGGTGTCTGGACCTAGAATACAGCACAAACCCATTGTGCTCTTGAGTACCAGTAAAACCTGCAGTTTAACATCAACAAGTTAATTAACTATTAAAATAATCCCATGCTTGTTTAGTCACAACTATTCATTGTAAATCAAAGCAAATAAAGGGACATAGGATGTTTCAAAATGGAATGGCACCTTTGTGGAGGAAACAAAGCAAGCAGATTGGCCCATACCACACAAACCCAGATTCTCAGGCAGCTGTACCTGGGCGGGGGATAAAAAGAGACAGAGGCTCTCTCTGTGGGGAAGCCTTCTGTTGTTCTATAGATCAGCGCCAGGTGGGGGCCCAAGTGCATGTGCACATGGTTGACAAGAATTGCCGGGGTCTCTGAACAGATCGGGTGAGCTGATAATAACAGCAAGAGCTACAGAGCCTGGCCCTGAGCTGAGCGCTTTTCACTCAAGTGTAACATTTAAATAGCGTTGCCAGATCTGGCAAATTAAATACAGGACGCCCCGTTAACTTTGAATTTCAGATAAACAGCAAGTGACTTTTTTAGTTTGGCATACTAATCCTAACAATTGTTTGCTGTTTATCTGAAATTCAAGGATAATTGGGCCTTCTGTCTTCTCTCTGGCAATTTAAGATCTAAAATCCTTCTGTTAAGTTTGAAATTCAACTCTCTTTTTCACTTTGTTGGGTTTGAATTGTGGGTGGCACCATCAGGGTGGGAACCTGCTGGGCACCTTACTCCCTCACCACTACCCCTGGCACCCCAGTGACTGTGGGAGCCCACTGTCTCTGGGAAACACAACATCTCAGTGCATGCACTGGAGACTCCAACAAAACCCCTTCGGCAGGCTGGAGTGAAGGCTGTCAGCACCTGGGTAGAACAACAGAATAACAACCCTCTCCCCATTTTGATGACCTGGACTGCAGGGCCCCAGCCTGCTGTGGCCTAAGCCTGTCCCAAGGATGGGTCTGTGCTAACAATGGTTTCTTAGGTCCTTTCATTCTTGCCCCACAAGATCCATTCTATTTTCTTGGAGGTAGAAGTTGACCTACAAGGAGGATAGAAGAGACTAGAAATAAGGCATTTTCCCCAATTCTGGGCTCAGTTCTCCTGTGGCCACCTGGTCCCCTCCCCTCCTACCCACTCGGGAGGCTTGGAGGATGAGCCACTTGCATGAAGGGCCTCAAGTGGCACTTCCCAGTATGGACTCCCCAGTCCTTCCAGCAACCCTCATCTGAGCTAAGCAGTGCAGCCCCCGCCTCCTACCATCTCTATTGGTGTCCATCTGGCGGAAGATCTTTTCTGTTCTTTTCTCTGGGGTTGACTCATCTTCAGGCATTTTCATTACAGAGGAAACCATCTTATAGATTGCCTGGGGACAGAAGCAACATGGTGGTAAGACAGAGAAACGGTATGGCACACAATCATTAAACCTCCCAAATGCGGGTTGAAGGGAATGTCTCCATCCGCATTGGACCTGGTCCTATCCCTACTGATTGGTATAAGATGTGGCGGCACAGGTAGAAGAAGCTAGGCCCGCAAAGCTTGCTCTCCTCCAGTGAGGACCTTCAGGAGGGACAACCAGCAGGAAGACCCTGTGTCTCCAGTGTTTTTTGTTTGTTTGTTGAGATAGGGTCTCTCATTCTGTCTCCCAGGCTGGAGTGTAGTGGCACACTCACAGCTCACTGCAGGCTCCATCTCACAGGCTCAAGCAATCCTCCCACCTCAGCCTCCCAAGCAGCTGGGACTAGAGGTACTCCCTACCACACACGGCTAATTTTTTAAAATTATTTATTTATTTATTTATTTATTTTTGGAGAGACGAGGTCTCACTATGTTGCCCAAGCTGGTCTCAAACTCCTGGGCTCAAGCTTCTCCTACCTTGGTCTCCCAAAGTGCTGGGATTACAGACATGGGCCACCTCTCCTAGCCATTTCCATTGTTCATGTGCATACAAATCCCCTGGGAATCTTGTTAAAATGCAGAATCTGATTAGGTAGTGCTGGGGGAAGGGGTGGGGCTGAGAGTCTGTATTTTTAATGAGCTCCAGTGTGATGCTGATGCTGCTGTTCTAAAGACCCTGCTTTGAGAAGCAAGGTCCCCACTTTGAGGAGCAAGGCTGCAGATGACATTCCTCAGGCTAGAGAGGTAAGTGGATGCCTATCATGGACCCTTGAGAGTCCACAATGACCCCTCAAGGATGACAGACATGTGACATTCTGTGTGTGCCACATGTTCCCCCAGGCAGACTTCCAGTCCATTCCAGTGCTTTTCCCCCGCCTGTGACAATGGTCTCACGTTCCTTCTCAGCAAGCTCCCAGGTAGTTCTGAGATGGAAATCACCTGCCATCAGAGCTCTGAAATATTACACAACCTCAGGCCTGAGCTAAACTAGGTACAGCTATGACATCTGATGGGCGAAAGAGGATTCTGTGGAGTTTTGTAAGCACTACTGAAACTATCACCCCACTGCCTGTGACCTCCACATGGGACTCAGTAAGGGCCCAAAGGCCTCTGTGGTCAAAGGTAGTTTTTATTTGGGAAGAGGAATGAAAAGTCATTGTTTTTTTCCCCAGATCATGACTTTCCTAATCAGAGTCACTTTGGGCCTCTTAGTCTTGGGGACGAGTTTTAGAAAAAATAAATTTTGACAGGGAGTAGGCAGAAAATTTCAGAAAGTTCTGGAGCTCTAGGGGCAGCCAGGCAGGTGGAGAGGACAGAGAAAGGAAAGCAGCTGTGGGGAGTCACCTCCAAATAGGAAAGGTGGGAGCAGAAAAAGACACTGAAGGTTCAACTGAGCTGCTTTACAGTCTTGCTCAGGACCAACCCTGCCAGAAGTCCCTTATACATTCTGGATAAAGTAGGGTAAGTACTCTAATCTCAGTCAAAATAAGAATGAAAACGGACTCACCCAGTGTTCTGGCCTTTAGGCTGATCCCATCCCACAGGGACGCCTCTGGACAGGCTCCCTGAGTCTGTCTCAAACCCACCCAACGTGCTTACTGAACTCCAGAGCTGACTCTGCAGCGACTTGTTCTGGGAGGTAAAGCGCAGAGTTAGGGTGCTATCTAGGATAATGGGTGTCCCTGGGGTAAGCTGAGCCATTTCATTCCCAAGAAATGCTCACTGAAGTGTGCTCTGGAGACAAGAAGGGAGCCATCGTCTGTCCTCCTCATCATGGTCCCCTGCCTGCTGTCATCCCAGCCCAGGTCTACTCCACCAACTGTGCTGGGGCTGTAATGCCATGTGCCTCACTGCTGGGGACACCTAAGTTCTTGGGGTAGCTAGGAAAGGCCAGAGAGATGGAGCTGTTTTTGCAAATGGGAGAAGAGAGGCCCTGAGACTTAACAGGCCCAGGTGAAGATTTAGTAACAGTAGACAGCAGGTGTCTTTTCACACCAGCAAAAGTCTTGAGGTCTAGCAACCTCTCCCCAGCTTGCTTTGCTCCCATAGTGGAAGCTTTTCGTAACTCTTGACCTAGTCAAAAGGGAATCGGCACCAACTAGGAAAACATACACACCCGTCACATATGTTTCAAGCTCATATGATCTAAATATTTGGTGAATTCTTAAGCCCAGGAATCTTAGGACAACAATAACACAACATCTAGAAATTGGCGTCCCTACGGATCACATTAGCACAATCTCTTTAAAGGAGAGAGCGCGGAGCTGTTTCAGGAGTTGCAGAGGTGTTGCGGGGAAGAGCACTTATGGACAACGGATGAGTTTATTTTTGCCAGAAGTTTTAAGGGGGCCGTGTATTTATTCATTCTCAATCTTCTTTGGGGCTGGATTGTTCCTTCTCCATGTCTGTCTGGCCTCAGTAAGGTTGTCTCATGTGGTACTTCTAGATGCCACTGGCTTTGTGCCCGTGACTGGCCATAGGAGGTGTCTCCCAGCTCAGATGCTCCACAAAGGCTGTTGTCAAGAGTCTGACAATATGATACGCTCCTTGGTGTCCTGGACAAGCAGCTTTGTTTATATTCTTCTCTCATCTGAGTGCTCACCTACCCCATCTCCCCTCCTCCTTGGACTCTTATCCATGTGTTAAGAATAGATTGAAATGTTACCCTCCTCCAGGAAGCCTTCCATCATCTTCCCTTCTTCTACTGCTATGTGTAATCTCCCTCCCTCTGGGCTAGCAAAGGGCTCCATTCCAACCTCTCTTGTATCACTTCCTTCCATTTACCCTGAACTCATACCCAGGATGTTCTCCTTTTAGAGTGAGGGTAGCAGTCACATCTGGCTATTTTTTGAACCCCTGATAGTGCCTAACATAGGGTCTTGAATACAGTCAACCTCACTTAGTTTAGAGAATTTATTCAGGAATAACTGTCCCCCAGTTGCCCTCTCATTCTATCCCCTCTCTCACTTTTCTTCTGCACTGCTCCAATTTACAAAGTTCCCCTTTATCCTTTTAAATGTTTTTTTTCAGTTTCCTCTTTTCTTTTTCTCCTCTCTCTCTTCACATAATTAAACATATTCATGTGAAACCCCTTAAATATTTTTAATCTGTCAAAAGCTTTGAGCTTTTCCCTTAGAAACCATGCAAACCCACCCATCACTGCGGACGATCTCAGGTTTGAGGATTTAGAAGCTGATCCATGGACCCCAGGTCATGGAAATCCCTGCTCTTAGGTGACTGCCTCTTCATCCATCCACTCACTCAGTCATGCATCAAATATGTATAAGCAACTACTGTGTACCAGGTATTGACATTGATCTAATCCCTTCCCTTATGATTTTTGCTGTGAAATAAGGCAGACATTAGTAAAATAAAGAAATAGATATAAAACCATTGTTGAGAAAAGTGCTAGAAAGAAGAGGCATGGCTTCTGTGATGACACAGTGGGAGAGTTAGGTTTTGCCAGGAGGGTTAGGGTAGGCTTCTCTGAGGACTGAGGATTGAGTAAAGATGTGAAGAAAGTATAGGGCTTAAATAAGTCAGGGATGAGGGAACCACCACGTGGAAGCCCAGGGTGGGAGCATGGCAAGGACCTCAACAGAGTGTGGGGGCATACAGTACATGATGTGGCTCTAGAGCAAGCAGGGAAAGACCACTGAGGCCTCACAGTGTTTAGGGATCTGTATTTCTCCAATGAGCAACAAAAGATGGAAGTGTCATTAAATCTGATTTTCCTATTCACATTCATTTCCCAAATTTACCTCTGTTGCCTTCCTTATTTGCAGTCAGTGGTGTTCAGAGAATTGAAAACTAGTCATTTGCAACATACCAGAAACAAAAGACAGCTAAAGCAGTGTTAAGAGGGAAATTTATAGCACTAAATGCCCACATCAGAAAGCTAGACGGATCTCAAATCACCACCCTAGCATCACAATTAAAAGAGCTAGGGAGGCAAGAGCAAACAAATCCAAAAGCTAGCTGAAGACAAGAAATAACTAAGATTACAGCAGAACTGAAGGAAACAGAGACACAAAAAACCCTTCAAAAAATCAATGAATCCAGGAGCTGTGTTTTTGAAAATATTAACAAAATAGACCACTAGCTAGACTAATAAAGAGGAAAAGAGAGAAGAATCAAATAGATACAATGAAAAATGATAAAGGGGATATCACCACTGACACCACAAAAATATAAACTACCATCAGAGAATACTATAAATATCTCTAGGCAAATAAACTGGAAAATCTAGAAGAAATGTATAAATTCCTGAACACATACATCCTCCCAAGACTAAACCAGAAAGAAGTTAAATCCCTGAATAGACCAATAACAAGTTGCGAAATTGAGGCAGTAATTAATAGCCTACCAACTAAAAAAAGCCCAGAAGCAGATGGATTCACAGCCGAATTCTACCAGAGGTACAAAGGGGAGCTGGTACGATTCCTTCTGGAACTATTCCAAACAATTGAAAAGGAGGGACTCCTCCCTAACTCATGTTATGAGGCTAGTATCATTTTGATACCAATACCTGGCAGAGACACAACAACAAAAAAAGAAAACTTCAGGCCAATATCCTTGAAGAGCGTCGATGGAAAATCCTCAATAAAATACTGACAAACCAAATCCAGCAGCACATCAGAAAGCTTATCCACCATGATCAAGTTGGCTTCATCCCTGGAATGAAGGCTGGTTCAACATATGCAAATCAATAAACATAATCCATCATATAAACAGAACCAATGACAAAACCACATGATCATCTCAATAGATCAGAAAAGGCCTTTGATAAAGGCCTTCATGTTAAAACTCTCAATAAACTAGGTATTGATGGAACATATCTTAAAATGATAAGAGCTACTTATGACAAACCCACAGCCAATAACATACTGAATGGGCAAAAGCTGGAAGACTGGCACAAAACAGGTATGCCCTGTCTCACCATTCCTATTCAACATAGTTGGAGTTCTGGCCAGGGCAATCAGGCAAGAGAAANTTCCAAACAATTGAAAAGGAGGGACTCCTCCCTAACTCATGTTATGAGGCTAGTATCATTTTGATACCAATACCTGGCAGAGACACAACAACAAAAAAAGAAAACTTCAGGCCAATATCCTTGAAGAGCGTCGATGGAAAAATCCTCAATAAAATACTGACAAACCAAATCCAGCAGCACATCAGAAAGCTTATCCACCATGATCAAGTTGGCTTCATCCCTGGAATGAAGGCTGGTTCAACATATGCAAATCAATAAACATAATCCATCATATAAACAGAACCAATGACAAAACCACATGATCATCTCAATAGATCAGAAAAGGCCTTTGATAAAGGCCTTCATGTTAAAACTCTCAATAAACTAGGTATTGATGGAACATATCTTAAAATGATAAGAGCTACTTATGACAAACCCACAGCCAATAACATACTGAATGGGCAAAAGCTGGAAGACTGGCACAAAACAGGTATGCCCTGTCTCACCATTCCTATTCAACATAGTTGGAAGTTCTGGCCAGGGCAATCAGGCAAGAGAAAGAAATAAAGGGTATTCAAATAAGAAGAGAGGAAGTCAAATTTTCTCTGCTTGCAGATGACATTATTCTATACTTAGAAAGCCCCATCTTCTCAGACCCAAAACTCCTTAAGCTGATAAGCAACTTCAGTAAAGTCTCAGGATACAAAATCAATGTGGAAAAATCACAAGCATTCCTATACACCAACAATAGACAAGCAGAGATCCAAATAATAAATGAACTGCCATTCACAACTGCTACAAAGAGAATAAAATACCTAGGAACACAGCTAACAAGGGAGGTGAAAGATCTCTTCAAGGAGAATTACAAACACTGCTCAAGTAAATAAGAGAGAATATAAACAAATGGAGAAACATTCCATCCTCATGGATAGGAAAGATCAATATAGTGAAAATGGCCATACTGCCCAAAGTAATTTAAAGATTCAATGCTATTCCCATCAAACTACCACTGACATTCTTCACAGAACTAGAATAAAAAATTTTAATTTCATATGGAACCAAAGAAGAACCTGTATAGCCAAGACAATCCTAAGCAAAAAGAACAAAGCTGGAGGCATCATATTACCTGACTTCAAACTATATTACAAGGCTACAGTAACCAAAAGAGCATGGTACTGGTACCAAAAAAGACATATAGACCAATGGAAGAGAACAGAGACCTCAGAAATAACACCACACATCTACAACCATCGGATCTTTGACAAACCTGACAAAAACAAGTAACGGCGAAAGGATTCCCTATTTAATAAATGGTGCTGGAAAACTGGGTAGTTATATGCAGAAAACTGAAACTGTACCCCTTCCTTACACGTTATACAAAAATTAACTCAAAATAGATTAAAGACTTAAATGTAAAACCCAAAACCATAAAAATCCTAGAAGAAAACCTAGGCATTACCATTCAGGACATAGGCGTGGGCAAAGACTTCATGATGAAATTGCCAAAAGCAAAAAAAGCCAAAATTGACAAATGGGGCCTAACTAAACCAAAGAGCTTCTGCACAGCAAAAGAAACTATCATCAGAGTGAATAGGCAACCTACAGAATGAGATAAAATTGTTGCAATCTATCCATCTGACAAAGGGCTAATATCCAGAATCTACAAGGAACTTAAACAAATTTACAAGAAAAAAAAACCCCATCAAAAAGTAGGCAAAGGATATAAACAGACACTTCTCAAGAAGACATTTATGCAGCCAAGAAACATGAAAAAAAAAAAAGCTCAACATCACTGATCATTAGAGAAATGCAAATCAAAACCACAATGAGGTACCATCTCATGCCAGTCACAATGGTAATTATTAAAAAGTCAAGAAACAATAGATGCAGATGAGGCTATGGAGAAACAGGAATGCTTTTACACTATTGGTGGGAACATAAATCAATTCAACCATTGTGGAAGACAGTGTGGTGATTCCTCAATGATCTAGAACCAGAAATACCATTTGACCCAGCAATCTCATTACTGGCTATACACCCAAAGGAATATAAATCATTCTACTATAAAGACACATGCACATGTATGTTTATTGCAGCACTATTTACAATAGCAAAGATACGTAATCAACCCCAATGTCCATCAATGATAGGCTGGATAAAGAAAATATGGCACATATATACCATGGAATACTATGCAGCCATAAAAAGGAATGAGATCGTGTCCTTTGCAGGGACACGGATGAAGCTGGAAGCCATCATCCTCAGCAAAATAACACAGGAACAGAAAACCGAACACCGCGTGTTCTCACTCATAAGTGGGAGTTGAACAATGAGAACATATGGACACAGGGAGGGAAACAACACACACTGGGGCCAGCTGTGGGGTGGGGGTCAAGGGGAGAGAGAACATTAGGACAAATAGCTAATGCATGCAGGGCTTAAAACCTAGATGATGGGTTGATAGGTGCAGCAAACCACTATGGCACACGTATACCTATGTAACAAACCTACACATTCTGCACATGTATCCAAGAACTTAAAGTAAAATTTTAAAAAAGAACACTAGTCATTTGTAAATTATTTAATAATTGTGTGTTGTCTACTATGTGCTAAGTGGTGGAGATACAATTGTCAACAAGACTGACATGCTCTCTATTTTTATTTATTTATTTATTTTTTTGAGACAAGGTCTCATTCTGTTGCCTAAGCTGGAGTGCAGTGATGCTATCACGGCTCACTGCAGCCTTGACCTCCTGGTCTCAGACAATCCTCCTGTCCCAGCCTCCTGAGTTGCTGGGACCAAAGGCATGCACTACCATGCCCAGTTAATTTTTTAGAAAATATTTGTAGAAATGTGGTTTCCCTATGTTGCCCAAGCTGGTCTCAAACTCCTCGGCTTAAGAGATCTTCCTGCCTCAGTCTCCCAAAGTGCTGGAAATATAGGCATGAGCCACTGTGCCTGGCCGCTCTCTCTTATTTCATGTCTCACAATCTTCTAGTACAGGAGTTGGGAGGTCTCACATGGGGCACCAAAACCACTTTATTTTTCAATGATCCCCATTTAGAGGGGTATAGTCATCCCAGCAATGCCTTGATAGCTGTTATGAAAGCCCTTGCCTAGGCTACCTCTGGGTCCCCTGGTGGCAAGTAAAACCTATTGGTCTGGAGCACTCTTTGGGACGTTCAGGGTCTAAGGTTGTGGCCCATGAAACTCTTCTTCTTGGGATTCTGATGCAAAATCAACTGTGTAATAATCTAGGGGTTATTCCCTTAACACCCTTGGTTGAAGAAATGAATGAAAGCTCAAACAAACACATGAATGTGTGAAGCTCTCACACTCAACGGAAAGTCTTCCAGAGTCTTGGTATTCAGTATTAGGCTAAAGGAGTGAGGCTGTCACAGAGAAATGAGAATCAGTTAATACAACAAACAAACAACTCCCACTACTTCCTCCACAAAATGAACAGAGTCAGAAGGCCCCGATGTGAACATATGTGCAAGCAGGGCTTCTGGAATGGGGTGGGAGGCACCATGTCTGAGTGTGTTGTGGGTATGAGGAGGAAGTGGGGGTCTTCTTCAAGGGGGTCACATATAACTCTTTCGTGACACTCAGATCAGATAGGAATTAGTGGGTTATTTATAAAGCCAGGCCTATGTCAGGGGTGGTACCAGAACGGTGAGCAGAGAGCCGAGGCGACGAGTCCCAGTGGCCCCCAGAGTGAGTGAGTGAGTGACAGCCCTGCAGAGCCACAGTGACAGGATTGTCTGTCCCTTTGCTCCCTTCCCACGGCATCAACAACCGAGAGCTGATTGTATCAGAACTTTAAAATCTGGGACTGCATAGCACAGAGGAGATAAACACGACCCCCAGACAGCCATCTGAGACAAATCATGTCTTTTACTAGCTCCAGTCCCCACCCCTTCTACATGTAATGGGATTAAACCGTGAAGAGACCAGGCTGCTTTCCTGCTTTATTTTTAGCAATGTCAATGAGAGGCCTAGCAGGGTCATCCTGTTTTTAATTAAACTTGAAAAGTCCTTTTCTTGTCTCTGGGTAAATGCGGAGCTTTGGGACACCCAGGAGCCCAGCCCTGACTCTGCCCGTGCCAGGTTTGAGACAGCTCTCTGCTGTGGCCAGAGCCCCTATCAGCTTCCCTGTGGCCTACATTTTTTTTTTCTTTTTCTCTTTGAAAAAACAATCTCTTGGAATGTTGGAAAGGGAGGACTGAGGTCTGCACTGATCAAGGTTGTGCAATTAACTGAGGGCAGGCAAAATTCCAAGAATTAATGTTCAACCTCTTCTCTGAAGGAAACCAGACATTTCATCGCAAAATATAGTGTGTTCTAACAGGAAACTAGACACCCAAGGCTCTCTGACAGCAGACTATGGACAATAGAAGTTCAGCAGTACCTGGTTGTCCTCAGATTATAGATTAAAAAAACAGTACTTCGCATAGAAGTGAAGAACCATTTTTGCTGCTGAAAATAGAGTTTGAAACCACTGAACCACTTCGTGTAGTGGTCCCTTTGTGATAGTGTGATTCTTTTTTTTTCTCTTTGAGACAGGGTCTCACTCTGTCTCCCAGGCTGGAATGCAGTGGCGTGATGATACCTCACTGCAACTTCGGACCTCCTGGTCTCAAACCATCCTCCCACCTCAGCCTCCCAAGTAGCTGAGACCACAGGCATGCGCCACCACACTGGGCTAATTTTTAATTTTTTGTAGACACAGAGTCTCAGTATGTTGCCCAATCTGATCTAAAAGTCCTGGGCTCAAGTGATCTTCCTGCCTCAGCCTCCCAAAGTGTGGAAATTAGAGCTGTGAGCCACCGCACCCAGCTAGATACTGTGATTCTTAAATGGAATGAGAGAGTCCAAGATCTGTACACTGCACTCTCTGCACACTAGGGGAGCTTACTATTTAAAATAACCCAGCACTATGCCCTTTTATAACTTGAAGACTTACGGGAAGTTAGATGTAGCCTTAACACGGGAAGAACTTTATGTTCTGTGGTGTGCAACAGCAGAGGAGCAAGAGGCTGCTCTGCAGAAGTGGGTTAATGGATATTGGAGATACAGAAACAAAGGCTGAACAATCACACATTGGCGATGCTGTAAAGGTGGCTCGCAATGCGCTTTCCAAGAAATGTCAGCCTTCCAAGATGTGTTAAGATCAGAGAGATCCCATCATCAAAACAGTATTGGGAAACACTGCTTACTTTATTCCCTTCTCAAAACATCACAATGCACGTGAACATATTAAAGATTCTGATAATTCCTGCAGTAAAGAGACCTGTTGAAATCTATTTAAATCAGGTTTTCTCAAACTGGTTTGACCAGAACCCTTTTGTTACAAAACATCTACGAAAGTAGTGCCTCAAGAAAGTTCTGTCTGCACTAGGACTGACTCTTACTCTGACTCCCTCTTCATCTGGACTGTTTTCTCTGTTCCTCCTTTTTCTTTTTTTTTTTTTCCCCAAAACAAATAGCCTGGAATGCTTCTTCATGAGATTTGTCTTCCCAATGGCTTCTAAGTTTCCTCCAGACAGAGATATTGTCTTATTCACCTTTGTATGTTTTGGAGTCTAACACTTACTTTATTCAACAAACATTTGCGGACTTTATGAATAGCACAAAAAAGGTGCTAAATCCCTTGGCATCAGCACAGCCCTGCCTTGAAGGAGCTCACAGGACAGGTGGCAGCAGGACAGGTCAACACAGAAACACATCGGCATGAGAGTAGAGAGTGTGGCTTCTGCCCAAGATGGAGTCATAGGGATTGAACTTACCCTCCCACCTGAAGCAGCAGCAACCACAAACCCAAAAAACAATGGACATGAAACGACAGTTTACCAGATGCTGGGAACTGGGCAATAAAGGACAGTAATCCCTGAGAAAATGAAAACATGAGAGGTAAGTCCTATGTTGGCCCCAGCTTAATGACTTGAGAGAGTTTCCAAGCCACAGTGCCAGGAGCGGGGACCTATGTGATGCCTGGTGGGCTCACTGATGAGCAGCCCACTGAGAGTTTGGAGACACTAAAGTGGCTAGTGATCACTGGACAGAGTAAAAGAGAAGAGACAGTGGCACACAGGGAACTCCGGAGAGCTGTGGCAGGTCTCCCTCAAGTAGTCAGCATAGTCAGTCTACACATGGGAAGAAACTACCCAGGACTGGGAAAAAAGAACCAAGTGGAAGGATTAGAGGAAAGAGTGCCTGGCCCTCCCACAAGGTCCAGAAGCGTGCCTGTTTCCATCAGCCAGAGGGAGAGCCTCATGATTTGTGGGGCACTGGCTAGTCAGAAAGGCCTGGCCTCAGTAGTGGTAATAATCAGTGCTAGCTGAGTGCCGCTCGCGTATCAGCTAATGAATCTGAGAAGCAAGACCAGGAAAGTTCAAACTGTTTCCAAGTAATTTAACTGTGTCTTGGAAGGGTTTAAGAACACTTATAGAGCTATAAAAATATCCAGCACTCAACATGGTAAAATCCTGTTGAAGAGATCATAAAGTAATTATATCTTTCAGTGGAGTTGTTCATGATTACAAAACAGCAATCTACTTGAAATGAACAACAACAACAAAAAGCGTTATTATGATGGAGATCAACAACAGAGTTAAGTGCATAGGACTGGGGTGTGGGGGCAGAGGAGACACCTCCACAGAGTGAGAGGGAGATGTGATAAGAGTGCACTCTAGGACACCGCATGAGAAAAGGCTGTGGGATGTGAGAGGCCACGGTGACTTCCGGTATCTTCCAGCTAACATATAACTGAGGCATGGAGCATTCAAAGGTCACAAATGTGAGAGAGTCTTGAGAGAGATGGGGACCCAGTCACAAAGGCTGTTATATGCCTCATTAAGAAATTTAGACATCATTTACTGGGCACGGTCACTCATGCCTGTAATCCCAGCACTTTGGGAGGCTGGGGCAGGCGGATCAGCTGAGGTCAGGAGTTCAAGATCAGCCTGGCCAACATGGTGAAACCCCATCTCTACTAAACATACAAAAATTAGCCGGGCATGATAGTGGGCACCAGTAATCCCAGGTACTCGGGATGCTGAGGCAGAAGAATAGCTTGAACCCAGGAGGTGGAGGTTGCAGTAAGCTGAGATCGTGCCACTGCATTCCAGCCTGGGCGACAAGGGCGAAAACTCCGCATCAAAAAAAAAAAAAAAAAAAAAAAATAGACCAGGCGCGGTGGCTCATGCCTGTAATCCCAGCACTTAGGGAGGCCAAGGAGGGCAGATCACAAGATTAGGAGTTCAAGACCAGCCTGGCCAACACGGTAAAACTCTGTTCTCTATAAAAATACAAAAATTAGCTGGGCATGGTGGTGTGCACCTGTAATCCCAGCTACTAAGGAGGCTGAGGCAAGAGAATTGCTTGAACCCAGGAGACTGCAGTGAGTTGAGTGCAGTGAGCACTCCAGCCTGGGCAGCAGAGCGAGACTCCATCTCATAAAATAAATAAATAAAATTAAAATAAAATTTAAAGATAAAAATAAATAAAGTGAATGGGGAGATACTCAAAAGATTTTAGGCAGGAGAGAAACATGGTTAACATGATCATATTCGGTCTTGAAAGATCACTCTGGCATCAGTGGAGAAAACCGAATTGGGGGAGGACCTGATGGGAGGCAGGAAGAGCTGTTAGAAATGTGTTGTGAAGATGGTATTTTCCAAAACCAGGCGCGGTGGCTCATGCCTGTAATCCCAGCACTTAGGGAGGCCAAGGAGGGCAGATCACAAGATTAGGAGTTCAAGACCAGCCTGGCCAACACGGTAAAACTCTGTTCTCTATAAAATACAAAATTAGCTGGGCATGGTGGTGTGCACCTGTAATCCCAGCTACTAAGGAGGCTGAGGCAAGAGAATTGCTTGAACCCAGGAGACTGCAGTGAGTTGAGTGCAGTGAGCACTCCAGCCTGGGCAGCAGAGCGAGACTCCATCTCATAAAATAAATAAATAAAATTAAAATAAAATTTAAAGATAAAATAAATAAAGTGAATGGGGAGATACTCAAAAGATTTTAGGCAGGAGAGAAACATGGTTAACATGATCATATTCGGTCTTGAAAGATCACTCTGGCATCAGTGGAGAAAACCGAATTGGGGGAGGACCTGATGGGAGGCAGGAAGAGCTGTTAGAAATGTGTTGTGAAGATGGTATTTTCCAAAAATGTCCAGAACAGGCTTTCTGATCCCACTCAGTCTTCCAGAACCTTGCCACTGCCTTTCTCAAGGTAAACTCTAGGTCCCCTCCCCTTGAGCCTGGAGGTCTTGGTGAACCATAGAGACCTCGGTGACTGCCTGGGGTGGGGTGAATGGGAGAAGTGATGCTCTGTGACCTTCAAAGTCAGATCATAAAAGGAGATACAGCTCTGCCTGGTTCTCTTTCTTGGGATGGACCTGCCCTTTTTAAGCCCTGAGCTGCCATGTGAGGAGTCTGGCCACCCCAAAGCCACCATGGAGGAGACAGACTACACAGAGACACAGAGGGAGGTCCTGGGTCCAAGCAGCCTCAGCTGTTCCAGCCCCCAGGCAATTTCGAGCCACCCCAGCTGATGCTGCATGGAACAGAAATGAGATCCCAAGGTTCTGCCCAAATATCAGATTGACAGGCTAAATAAATGATTGCTGTTTTAAGTTAGTAACTTTTGCGTTGGTTTCAATATGCAGAATAGATAACTGGGAAAAAGTTATAGTAATATAGGTTAGAAATGTGAAGCCTGAAACACAGTAACTCCAGAATGTCTGTTTAGGAGGGTAAAGGCCTCTTTGGAGGGAGTCATCTGAAGCTGCCTTTTGCAGAGCACTTTACGTAAGATTGGAAAACTATTAATTGCTCATATCTAAAAGTGAAGAGTACCACCACTGACTTGAAATGAGACAATGGCAGAAGGAATGCACAGGAATGAAAAGGTTAAAAAATACCAAGGAGGCAAATTTCATAGCTCTGGTGACTGTCTAAATTTGGAGATAGATGGTGGAGGAGTGCCAAAGATGTCTCTGACTTGATTAGAGGATGGATAGTAAGACTATTTAAAACAAGGGAGTGGTAGGGAGTTTGGGGCAATGATGAATTTGTTTTTGGATTATTGACTTTATATCAGTGCAACATCTTAACAGAGAGGTCCATTAAGAGTTGGACACAGTGGAAATGAAGATCTGGAAGTAATTTGTTTCTTCATGCATAAAATGGGGCTAATATGATTGTTGTGAGGATTAAATGAGATAGTGCTTGTGTACTAGGTTGAATAGTGTCCTGCAAAAATACATGTCTACCTGAAACCTGTGAACGTGACCTTGTTTGGAAATAGGGTCTTTGCAGATGCTATCAAGTCAACATGAGATCATCATGGATTTCAGTGTTCCCTAGTCCAACAACTGGTGTCTTTATAAGAAGAGGGAAAATTGGACACAGACACATAGGGATAACACTCTATGATGATGGAGGCAGATAACACAGTGATGCAGCTGCAAACCAGGGCATGTCAAGGATTGCCAATAAGCACAAGAAGCTATGTAGCACTCATTCATGTTTGCCAGATACCATACTTGATTTGACTTAAACTCTTAAGCCATAGTGTGATTTGCAACAATATAATCCCCTGATAAGAAAGGGACAAACCTAAAACATCCGATAAGCAAGCACTGAAGTCAGTTCTTAGAGGAAGTCACTAGCCTAAGCAATTGCATTAAAGAGTTTCTTCCAGGAAAGAAATCTAAGTTGCATTCTAGACCCACATCTGTGGTCCATGCTCATAATTGAGAATTACACAGGGTTTGGAGCTGAATTCCTAGGGGGTAATATGAGATGAACTAGAAACTCTTCCCCTACCCCTCCTTTTTTTCCCCAGAATCAGAAAAGCACAGTGTTTCAGGTCTCCAAGGACCATATTAAAAGTGACAGAGTGTCTATTTACAATAGTCTTTGGGGGGAAAAAATGCAAATGTACTCAGAATGTGCTTCTAAAAATAATATAAGGAAGTCTCCCTGGCCCTTATTGTGATCCTCTGTGGCATAACTACGAACAGGCTGGTTGTCTGAATTGATCATGGTGGGCACTCTGGAAATGAGTGGGGATTAGTTTGCATGTTCATTTGGTGCCCATGGAGGATAAGCTGTTTTGCATGGCTACCCCATCCCCATATCTCCCCATCCTCATCTGGCTGCTATATAGATATGTATGCCTTATTCATCACAGGGGAGAATCAGAAAATTTTTTTTTCCCATACTGCTAAAAGTAGCAAAACCAAATTCTCCTGTTGTAGGTTGCCAGTATATTTCCAAATGCCTTCCTTCAGGTTTCGCTCATTTAAAAGGTATGCAATGTATACTAGGGTGTTCTTAAGTTCACCATGCTTTCATCAAAAAATGTCAGTTAACCCTGAATCACAACTAGGAGGGAAAGTTTGGCTCTAAAACAACAAATGTGTAGCTGGGCATGGTAGCAGGCGCCTATGATCCCAGCTACTTGGGAGGCTGAGGCAGGAGAATCTCTTGAGAACCAGGGAGACGGAGGCTGCGATGAGCTGAGATTGCACCACTGCACTCCAGCCTGGACGACAGAGCAAAACTCCATCTCAAAAAATAGTAATAA
The DNA here is from genome assembly GCF_001698545.2 of Rhinopithecus bieti. Lineage (NCBI taxonomy): Eukaryota > Metazoa > Chordata > Mammalia > Primates > Cercopithecidae > Rhinopithecus > Rhinopithecus bieti. The sequence goes on along the minus strand of NW_016820098.1, from coordinate 1,694,579 downwards.
TAAATAAATAAATAAATAAATAATAAATAAATAACAGGTATGTGGACTCCAAGTATTTTTGAAACAATCATTAACATCTAAGTAGTAAAAATGCTGATTACAAATTATTCTAACCTCGTCTTTCAAGTCAGAGCCCTAAGGACTGCTAGGGTAACGTGATGTCAGCCTTTGGATTCTTTTCGAAAGGCTCTAACTTGAACTTAAGAACAAACCCAGACAGACTGTCCCCCAGACAGTCCCAATGCATGATGTGTGACTGTGGGCTCAGGTCAACATGGTTTGGGGAATTCCTGGGGCCAGTTACATTCTTTCCTGGAAACATGATTATTTCTTTAATCTGCATCCTGTGAACATCATAGCTCAGAAGTTTTAGCTTGTTCTCAGATAGGCTGATCTCTGCTGATAAAGACAGCAGGTAAAAAAGCTAGGAGTCCTAAAATCCAGAATATCTCTTCTGTGATTTCCACCAATTGGAGATTTAGTGGGACACCTCCCTTTTCTTTGTGAATACACATTTTATAACTAACAAAATTTAAATGAAAAGTTAATGGAAGATTCTATCCATTACTTTCTCCATTGAAGTGGAAATGAACTCCCTTCATTTAGTAGGAAGACATCCTGTCCCAGCTCTGGAAATTGTGGCAATAATAACGGTAGCCAACAATTATTGAGTGATAGCCCATGCAGTCACTGCTCTAGGCACCTTACTTGTAATGACTGATTTAACACTTACAATCATCCATGAGTTAGGCGTTTCAATGAGCTGCAATCCACAAATCAGGAAATGGATGCCAGAGACGTTCAGTAACTTGCTCAAGGGCACATAGCTACTAAGGGAGCAGAATTGTGACTGGAAGCCAGGCCCTCACCTGGGGGTCTCTACCCTTAATACATGGATCCCTCCATCCCTCAAGATTCCAGAGCATGTCTAAGCACTCATGGCAGAATCAGTGACACTGCTGCATTTGTAAATGGGGAAGTTGAGCTTGGCACTCAAGAATAGAAAATTGTGACTCAAGGAGACGGGAAAGAAGGAAAACGGAAATTTTAAAAAGGAAAGGCAGTATCCATCTGCTTTGTCCAAGATGGCTACTCTTGTTAAAAGTGGAGGGTGTCCAGGTTCTTGGCATCTTGAACAAAGAATTGGCTAAAACACACAAACAAAGCAAAGAAGGAATGAAGAGACGGATTGAAAATGAAAGTACACTCCACAGTGTGGGAGTGGGCCTGAACATAGGAGCTCAAAGGACCCATTACAGAATTTTTGGGAGTTTAAATACCCCCTAGAGGATTCCACTGGTTACTTTGGGTACGCCCTACGTAAATGGAGAGGATGAACTAAAGTTATAGTCATTTATGGCATAGGCCCTACGGAGAGGATATTTCCTGTTACAGCTGAAGTGTGAATTGGCCTTATGTTCCCTGCCTCCCGACTCTATTTTCCTGCCTCACCCTCACATGCCTATTCTTCCTTTGGTTCCTTCTTCATCTTTGCTTTGGGTACAGATGATCTAATGTTGTCTAAGCCTATCATTTTCATTGAGTTGTAAAGATAAAGCAACACAGCATGTATACATATAGTCAGTGAGAATCCTGTAGTTCAAATTTGGACTTTCAAGGGTCTTAGTTACTTTTGAGAACAGAAGGGAGGCAAATGTAATTCCATTTTCTTCCTACGTTAGCTCCCTGGGAGTGCTGTGGTCTCATTCATGGATCCCTAAGGTCAACATTCCCTCCACCCCTCAAGATGCCAGAACACATCTAAGCATTCATGGTAGAATCAGTGATGCCACTCGCTTGCTTGGTTGACCCCTTCCTCAGACACAGCCTGTGCTGTGATGGGTGTGGGCATTCAGACCTGTCTCTAGCACGGCTGAGGGACAGGAACTGTGTCGGACAGGAAGAATTCTTCTTCTTGAGTGGTGGGCTGACCTCGGCCACCAATGGGAGGAGAGAATCTGCTGAAAGATGAGGAAAGGTCAGGGTTCTGACCTGGCCTAAGACTCCTGAGAGATGATTTTTGATGTGATAATAGAATATTGAGCCTAAATCATGTTCCTAAATTTGTCACTTAAAAATAAACACATGAGGTTCCCGGGCAAGATGGCCAAATAAGAACAGCTCCAGTCTGCAGCTCTCAGCAAGACCAACTCTGAAGATGGGTGATTTCTGCATTTCCAACTGAGGTACCCAGTTCATCTCACTGGGACTGGTTAGACAGTGGGTACAGCCCATGGAGGGTAAAAGGAGAAGCAGGGTGGGGTGTTGCCTCACCTGGGAAGTGCAAGGGGTTGGGGAACTCCCTCCCCTAGCCAGGGGAAGCCACGCTGTGAGGAATGGTGCACTCTGGCCCAGATAGTATGCTTTTCCCATGGTCTTCACAACCTGCAGACAGGGAGATTCCTTCAGGTACCTACACCACCAGGGCCCTGGGTTTCAAGCACAAAACTGGAGGGCCATTTGGGCAGACACCAAGCTAGCTGCAGAAGTTTTTTTTCGTACCTCAATGGCACCTGGAACCCCAGCGAGGCAGAGCCATTCCCTCCCCTGGAAAGGAGGCTGAAGCCAGGGAGCCAAGTGGTCTCGCTCAGCAGGTCTCACCCCCAAGGACCCCAGCAAGCTAAGATCCACTGGCTTGAAATTCTCACCGCCAGCACTGCAGTCTGAAGTTGACCTGGGATGCTCCAGCTTGGTGTGGGGAGGGGCGTCCACCATTACTGAGGGTTGACTAGGTGGTTTTCCCCTCGCAGTATAAACAAAGTCACCTGGAAGTTTGGACTGGGCAGAGCCCACCACAGCAGCACAAAGTTGCTGTAGCCAGACTGCCTCTCTAGATTCTTCCTTTCTGGGCTGGGCATCTCTGAAAGAAAGGCAGCAGCCCCAGTCAGGGTCTTATAGATAAAACTCCCATCTCCCTGGGACAGAGCACCTGGGGGAAGGAGCAGCTGTGGGTGCAGCTTCAGCAGACTTAAACATTCCTGCCTGCCGGCTCTGAAGAGAGCAGTGATCTCCCAGCACAGTGCTTGAGCTCTGCTAAAAGACAGACTGCCTCCTCAAGTGGGTCCCTGACCCCTGAGCCTCCTGACTGGGAGACACCTCCCAGCAGGGGTTGACAGATACCTTATATAGGAGAGCTTTGGCTGGCATCTGGCCAGGTGCCCCTCTGGGATAAAGCTTCCAGAGGAAGGAGCAGGCAGCAATCTTTGTTGTTCTGCAGCTTCCGTTGGTGATACCCAGGCAAACAGGATCTGGAGCGAAACTCCAGCAAACTCCAGCAGACCTGCAGAAGAGGGGCCTGACTGCTAGAAGGAAAACCAACAAACAGAAAGCAAGAGCATCAACATCACCAAAAAGGACAACCATGCAAAAACTCCATCCGAAGGTCACCAACAGCAAAGACCAAAGGTAGGTAAATCCACAAAGATGAGGAAAACCAGTGCAAAAGTCTGAAAATTCCAAAAACCAGAAAGCCTCTTATTCTCCAATGGATCACAACCCCTCATGGGCAAGGGAATAAAACTGGATGGAGAATGAGTTTGACAAATTGACAGAAGTAGGCTTCAGAAGGTGGGTAGTAACAAACTCCTTCTAGCTAAAGAAGCATGTTCTAACCCAATGCAAGGAAACTAAGAACCCTGATAAAAAGTTAGAGGAAATGCTAACTAGAATAACCAGTTTAGAGAAGAATATAAATGACCTGATAGAGCTGAAAAAGATAGCACGAGAACTTTGTGAAGCATACGCAAGTATCAATAGCCAAATCGATCAAGCAGAAGAAAGGGTATCAGAGATTGATGGTCAACTTTATGAAATAAGGCATGAAGACAAGGTTAGAGAAAAAAGAATGAAAAGGAATGAGCAAAACCTCCAAGAAATATGGGACTATGTGAAAAGACCAAACTTACGTTTGATTGGTGTACCTGAAAATGATGGGGAGAATGGAACCAAGTTGGTAAACACACTTCAGAATATTATCCAGGAGAACTTCCCCAACCTAGCAAGACAGGCCAACATTCAAATTCAGGAAATACAGAGAACACCACAAAGATACTCCTCGAGAAGAGCAACCCCAAGGCACATAATTGTCAGATTCATCAAGGTTGAAATGAAGAAAAAAATGTTAAAGGCAGCCAGAAAGAAAGGCTGGGTTACTCACAAAGGAAGCCCATCAAACTAACAGTGGATCTCTCTGCAGAAACCTTACCAGCTAGTGAGGGCCAATATTCAACATTTTTAAAGAAAAGAATTTTCAACCCAGAATTTCATATCCAGCCAAACTAAGCTTCATAAGACAAGGATAAATAAAATCCTTTACAGACAAGCAAATTCTGAGGGATTTTGTCACCACCAGGCCTGCCTTACAAGAGCTCCCAAAGGAAAAACTAATTATGGAAAGGAAAAACCGGTACCAACCACTGCAAAAACAAACCAAAATCCAAAGACCATCAACACTATGAAGAAACTACATCAACTAATGGGCAAAATAACCAGCTAGTATCATAATGACAGGATCAAATTCACATATAACAATATTAACCTTAAATTGTAAATAGGCTAAATGCCTCCAGTTAAAAGGCACAGACTGGCAAATTGGATAAAGAGTCAAGACCCATCAGTGTGATATATTCAGGAGACACATCTCACATGTAAAGACACACATAGGCTCAAAATAAAGGGATGGAGGAAGATCTACCAAACAAATGGAAAGCAAAAAAAAAAAAAAAAAAATTAAAAAAAGCAGAGGTTGCAATCCTAATCTCTGATAAAACAGACTTTAAACCAACAAAGATCAAAAAAGACAAAGAAGGGCATTACATAATAGTAAAGGGATCAATTCAACAGGAAGAGCTAACTCTCCTAAATATATATGCACCCAATACAGGAGCACCCAGATTCATAAACCAAGTTCTTAGAGACCTGCAAAGAGACTTAGACTCCCACACAATAATAGTGGGAGACTTTAACACCCCACTGTCAATATTAGACAGATCAACGAGACAGAAAATTAACAAGAATATTCAGGACTTGAACTCAGCTCTGGACCAAGCAGACCTAATAGACATCTACAGAACTCTCCACCCCAAATCACAGAATATACATTCTTCTCAGCACCACATCACACTTATTCTAAAATCGAACACATAATTGGAAATAAAACACTCCTTGGCAAATGAAAAAGAATGGAAATCATAACAAACTGTCTCTCAGACACAATGCAATCAAATTAGAACTCAGGATTAAGAAACTCACTCAAAACCGCACAAGTACATGGAAACTGAACAACCTGCTCCTAAATGACTAGTGGGTAGATAATGAAATTAAGACAGAAATAAATAAGTTCTTTGAAACCAATGAAAACAAAGACACAATGTACCAGAATCTCTGGGACACAGCTAAAGCAGTGTTTAGAGGGAAATTTATAGCGCCCACAGTAGAAACCAGGAAATATCTAAAATTGATACCCTAACATCACAATTAAAAGAACTAGAGAAACAAGAGCAAACAAATTCAAAAACTAGCAGAAGACAAGAAATAACTAAGATCAGAGCAGAACTGAAGGAGATAGGGACACACACACACACACACACACACACACACACACACACAATCAATGAATCAAGGAGCTGGTTTTTTGAAAAGATTACCAAAATAGATAGACTGCTAGCCAGACTAATAAAGAAGAAAAGGGAGAAGAATCTAATTGACACAATAAAAAATGATAAAGGGGATATCCCCACTGATCCCAAAGAAATACAAACTACCATCAGAGAATACTATAAACACATCTATGGAAATAAATTAAAAAATCTAGAAGAAATGGATAAATTCCTGGACACATACACCCTCCTAAGACTAAACCAGAAAGAAGTTGAATCCCTGAATAGTCGAATAACAAATTTTGAAATTGAGGCAGTAATTAATAGCCTATCAACAAAAAAAGCCCAGGACCAGATGGATTAACAGCCGAATTCTACCAGAGGTACAAGGAGGAGCTTGCACCATTCCTTCTGAAACTATTCCAAACAACAGAAAAAGAGGGACTCCTACCAAATTCATTTTATGAGGTCAGCATCATCCTGATACCAAAACCTGGCAGAGAAACAAGAAAAAAGAAAATTTCAGGACAATATCCCTGATGAGCATTGATGTGAAAATCCTCAATAAAATACTGACAAACCGAATCTGGCAGCACATGAAAAAGCTTATCCACCACGATCAAGTCAGCTTCATCCCTGGGATGCAAGGCTGGTTCAACATATGCAAATCAATAAACATAATCCATCACATAAACAGGACCAATGACAAAAATCACATGATCATCTCAATAGATGCAGAAAAGGCCTTCGAAAAAATTCAAAACCCCTTCATGCTAAAAACACTCAATAAACTAGGTATTAATGGAACATACCTTAAAATAATAAGAGCTATTTATGACAAATCCACAGCCAATATCACACTGAATGGGCAAAAGCTGGAAGCACTCCCTTTGAAAACTGGCAGAAGACAAGGATGCCCTCTCTCACCATTCCTCTTCAACATAGTATTGGAAGTTCTGCCCAGGGCAATCAGGCAAGAGAAAGAAATAAAGGGTATTCAAATAAGAAGAGAGGAAGTCAGATTATCTCTGTTTGCAGAAGATGACATGATTGTATAATTAGAAAACCCCATTGTCTCAGCCCCAAAACTCCTTCAGCTGATAAGCAATTTCAGCAAAGTCTCAGGATACAAAATCAATGTGCAAAAATCACAAGCATTCCTATACACCAATCATACACAGACAGAGAGCAAAATCATGAGCAAACTCTCACTCATAATTGTTACAAAGAGAATAAAATACCTAGGAATACAACTTAGAAGGGATGTGAAGGACCTCTTCAAGGAGAATGACAAACCACTGCTCAAGGAAATAAGAGAGGACATTAAAAAATGGAAAAACATTCCGTGCTCATGGTAGGAAGAATCAATATCATGAAAATGGCCATACTGCCCAAAGTAATTTATAGATTCAATGCTCTTCCCATCAAGCTACCATTGACTTTCTTCACAGAATTAAAAAAGTACTTTAAATTTCATATGAAAGCAAAAAAGAGCCTGTATAGCCAGGACAATTCTAAGCAAAAAGAACAAACCTGGAGGCATCATGCTACCTGACTTCAAACTATACTACAAGGCTATAGTAACCAAAACAGCATGGTACTGGTACCAAAACAGATATATAGACCAATGGAACAGAACAGAGGCCTCAAAATTAACACCACACATCTACAACCCTCTGATCTTTGACAAACTTGACAAAAACAAGAAATGGGGAAAGGATTCCCTATTTAATAAATGGTGTTGGGAAAACTGGCTAGTGATATTCAGAAAACTGAAACTGGACCTCTTCCTTACACCTTATACAAAAATCAACTCCAGATAGATTAAGGATTTAAACGTAAGACTGAAACCATAAAAACCTGAGAAGAAAGCCTAGGTAATACCATTCAGGACATAGGCATGGGCAAAGACTTCATGATGAAAACACCAAAAGCAATGGTAACAAACACCAACATGGACAAATGGGATCTAATTAAACTAAAGAGCTTCTGCACAGCAAAAGAAACTATCATCAGAGTGAACAGGCAACCTACAGAATGGGAGAAAATTTTTGCAATCTATCCATCTGACAAAGGGCTAATATCCAGAATCTACAAGAAACTTAAACAAATTTACAAGAAAAAAACAGCCCCATCAAAAAGTGGGCAAAGGATATAAACAGACACTCCTCAAAAGAAGACATTTATGTGGCCAACAAACATATGAAAAAAAGCTCATCACCACTGGTCATTAAAGAACTGCAAAGCAAAACCACAATGATATACCATCTCATGCCAGTTAGAATGGTGATCATTAAAAAGTCAGAAAACAACAGATGCTAGAGAGGATGTGAAGAAATAGNGGGAGAAAATTTTGCAATCTATCCATCTGACAAAGGGCTAATATCCAGAATCTACAAGAAACTTAAACAAATTTACAAGAAAAAAACAGCCCCATCAAAAGTGGGCAAAGGATATAAACAGACACTCCTCAAAAGAAGACATTTATGTGGCCAACAAACATATGAAAAAAAGCTCATCACCACTGGTCATTAAAGAACTGCAAAGCAAAACCACAATGATATACCATCTCATGCCAGTTAGAATGGTGATCATTAAAAAGTCAGAAAACAACAGATGCTAGAGAGGATGTGAAGAAATAGGAGAACATAAATTAGTTCAATCATCGTGGAACACAGTGTGGCCATCCCTTAAGGATCTAGAACTAGAAATACCATTTGACCCAGAAATCCCATTACTGGGTATATACCCAAAGGATTATAAATCATTCTACTATAAAGACACACACACATGTATATTTATTGCAACACTATTCACAATAGTAAAGACTTGGAACCAACCCAAATGCCCATCAATGTTAGACTGGATAAAGAAAATGTGCACATATACACCATAGAATACTACGTAGCCATAAAAAAGAATAATTTCGTGTCCTTTACAGGGACGTGGATGAAGCTGGAAACCATCATTCTCAGCAAACTAACACAGGAACAGAAAACCAAACACCACATGTTCTCACTCATAGGTGGGAACTGAACAATGAGAATATATGGCACGGGGAGGGGAACAACACACACCGGGGCCTGTTGCAGGGTGCTGGGCGAGGGGAGGGATGGCATTAGGAGAAATACCTAATGTAAATGACGGGTTGATGGGTGCAGCAAACCACCATGGCACATGTATACCTATGTAACAAACCTGCACGTTCTGCGCTTGTATCCCAGAACCTAAAGTATAATTTTAAAAAAAAGGAAAAAAAAAGGATAAAAAATAAAATAAACACATGAATGTAAAAATGTTCATTTGAGGTCCTAAAAATAAATCTGCATATGGTTTTGCTCATTCACCCAGATGTTGATCTAGCACAAAATATTTTCTTTAAAAGGAACACAACTGCATTTTGGCGTATGTGGCAGACTGAATGATGGCCCCCAAAGATGTCTACATCCAAATCGCTGAAACCTGTGAATACATTAAGTTGTACAGGAAGACAAACTTTGAAGATGTGATTACATTAAGAATATTGAGATGGAAGGAAAAATTCCCCTGAATTATTCACATGGTCCCAGTGTAATCCCAGGATCTTTTTAAGTGGAAGAGAAAAGCAGAGTAAAATACACAGAGGATGGCAGCCTGAGAAGGATTCAATCTGCTGTTGCTGCCTTTGAAGATGGATGAAGAGGGCCATAGGCCAAGGAACTCAGTAAGCTTCTAGAATTGGGGAAAGGCAGGGGAAAGAATTCTCCCCAACAGCCTCTAGAAGGAACACACCCCTGAGGAAACCTTAGTTTTAGCCCAATGAAACTGATTTCAGACTTCTGACCTCAAGAACTATAAGATAATAATTGTATTTTTAAGCGACTGGCTTTCTCAAACATTGTTATAGCCGCCAGAGGGGAACTAATCTGGTATGATTCAGAGCTATACAGAATCCACAGTAGTCCCATAAATTTTAGAGTTTTTCCCTACCAATGTTATGAAATACAAAACAATTTCAGCTTGTCACTACAAGCACTATTCTGTGGATACTAAAGCTAAACCACAGGAAGCAATGTCAGGGAAGAGCAACTAGAAAATTTATGAGTTGGAGTCCTACACCCCATTCATTGTCAAGCTTAATTAATTATAAACTTGTTTTCACCCCAGTCTTCACCCAGACCAGTTACTGGTGTTTGTAGGTGAACAATCAGAAATTTGTATTTTTCATTAAATTGCTTGAATTTCTCAGTTGTGGAGGGACATGGATTCAGCTAAGAATGTATGTATCAACACTTGTTATCAAGTTACAGGTGTTAACTCATATTAACAAATAGAACCTTAATTTGTTGATGGTTCTCCTGGTCCATAGCTTGTCCCCAACTCATCACTTTCTAACAGATATTTAGAAAAGCACAAAACAGAAACTTGACAGTGACTCCTCTGAAGCAAAGGAACATTCTCCTAAGTGCTACAGACCAGCCACAAGAAAGAAAAGACGGCCAGACACAGGCACAAAGCTTCCCGCAGCAGTCACAAGGCTTGAGGAGTGTGGCTTTTCAAAGAGGAAGCGAAAAAAAGAGAAAAAAAAAAAAAAAAAAAGAATGGGAAGCTCTGTGAGATCCTGCAGTAAATTCCAATTTATCCAGAATAATTGAAAGCAGGGAGATAAGCATAAGAATGTGGCAGAATACATGAATTGTCAGTTTGCAAAGTTGCAGAATAGAATAACATAGCCCTTAATATGAAAATGGTTCTAAGTTTAATTTAATCTCTTTGATGATTTGGAAGTCACCTCAGGGTGCTACAATATTTCCTTTCTGTGGTCATGAATATTAATCATCAGGACTTAGCGCTCTAGAAAACAGTTTAAGAAATTCAAGCTTTCCTCTGCAGGCTTCTTAAGAGCCACGCGTATCTGAGCATTTCGTAAGGAATGGGTGACCTTACAGTTATAGCCTGGAAACACTGTGGGGCTGTGAATGGACTGAGGTGCTTTATAGTGAAGAAAATGTCTCTGGGAGGCTGACGCACCTTCCTTTTATTTTATTTATTTCATTTCATTTCCTTTATTTATTTATTTATTTCTCCAAAAGACATTGCCCCAAAGCACCTTCCTTCTGATGATCACTTTTTTTTTTTTTTTGAGACGGAGTCTCGCTCTGTCACCCAGGCTGGAGTGCAGTGGCCAGATCTCAGCTCACTGCAAGCTCCGCCTCCCGGGTTCACGCCATTCTCCCGCCTCAGCCTCCCGAGTAGCTGGGACTACAGGCACCCGCCACCTCCCCCGGCTAGTTTTTGGATTTTTTAGTAGAGACGGGGTTTTACTGTGTTAGCCAGGATGGTCTTGATCTCCTGACCTCGTGATCCGCCCGTCTTGGCCTCCCAAAGTGCTGGGATTACAGGCTTGAGCCACCGCGCCCGGCCCTGATGATCACTTTTTACATTCCTTAGCAAATGTGGTAAAGTGAAGTCAACAGGGGCTGGGTGGGGGTCAATTTGTGCCTTCTGTATATTCTCTGCAATTCTCTCTGTCTCTTGCACAAATTGGATTCCACAGAAAAGGGACAGTGTCCATTTTCCTTCCTATACTATTTGCTCAGGGCCGAGTTCTCAGCAGGGAGTGTTGATTTCATCAGCCCACGAGGACTAAAGGTTCCTCCCTGCCTCAGCGTCTGCATCTTCATCAGTACTGATCACAAAACCATTGACCAACAGCAGCCAGGACCACTGGGCAAAAGTGTTGAGCAGGAGCTAACACGGTGCTGTAAACCAAAAAATAAAATTCTAAGGCTCCCCCAGTCATCTGAATGAAACCCTCCTCTCAGCCAAGGGCATGCTAAAGTTAACCTGAAAAACGTGCTCAGGCCATGATGGAAGGGGTATTGGACATGCCTCATTATACCCTCCTCCCTCTTGGAATTCAGGAAAAGCCCACCAGTATTAACAGCAACACAGATCTTACATCTGATAAGAACTATTTCCAAGCTATTCTCTCTGAACCCTGCTACTTAGAGTCTTCATCTGTATGATAAAACCTTGGTCTCCACAACCACTAATCATAATCTAGACATTCCTTTTTATTGATCATAACTCTTACAACCAATTGCCAATTGGAACATTTTTAAATGCACCTACGACCTGGGAGTCCCGCTATCCCCAGCATTCACGTTGCCCCACCCTTCCAGATGGAATCAATGTATGTACATCTTACATGTATTTGATTGATATTTCATGTCTCTCTAAAACATACAAAACTAGGCTGTGCCCCAATCACCTTGGGCGTATGTTCTTAGGACCTCTTGAGGGCTGTGTCACAGGGCATTGGTCATTCATATTTGACTCAGAATAATAAATCTCCAAATGTTTTGCAATGTTTGACTCTTCATCGGCAGTGTCTAATGAGATTTATTTTCCTTAGATTCCAGTCATGAAGCAATTCTCTTCAAATGGAGAATGTACTCATCCCTTTCACTACAGAGGTGTGGAGCATAGCACTCCCAGATTTAAAGAAAAGAACACAAATAACACTAATTAAAATGTGTCATTTTTTTTCTTTTTTTTTTGAGATAGAGTCTCACTCTGTCACCCAGGCTGTAGTGCAATGTCATGGTCTCAGCTCACTGCAAACTCTGCCTCCCGGGTTCAAGCAATTCTCCTGCCTCAGCCTCCCAAGTAGCTCAAGTAGTTGGGGCTACAGGCGTGAGTCACGACACCCAGCCAACCCCCCCTTTTTTTTGAGATGGAGCTTTGCTTTTGCTGACCAGGCTGGAGTGTGCAATGGCCTGATCTTGGCTCACCACAACCTCCACCTCCCGGGTTCAAGTGATTCTCCTGCCTCAGCCTCCCAAGAAGCTGGAATTACAGGCATGTGCCACCACACTGGCTAATTTTGTATTTTTAGTTGAGGTGGGGTTTCTCCATGTTGGTCAGGCTGGTCCTGACCTCAGGTGATCCGCCCGCCTCGGCCTCCCAAAGTGCTGGGATTACAGGCGTGAGCCACCACACGCGGCCAATTTTTGTATTTTTAGTAGAGATGGGGTTTGGCCAGGTTGGTCTCGAATTCCTGACCTCAAGTGATCCACCTGCTTCAGCCTCCCAAAGTGCTAGTATTATAGGCTTGAGCCAC
>NW_016820098.1:1673548-1678251 GCF_001698545.2 Rhinopithecus bieti | reverse complement strand
CCGCCTCGGCCTCCCAAAGTGCTGGGATTACAGGCGTGAGCCACCACACGCGGCCAATTTTGTATTTTAGTAGAGATGGGGTTTGGCCAGGTTGGTCTCGAATTCCTGACCTCAAGTGATCCACCTGCTTCAGCCTCCCAAAGTGCTAGTATTATAGGCTTGAGCCACTGCACCCAATCTGAATCACCTTTTAAATTTTAATGTAATTCTAATTTTTATTTAATTAGCAAAGATTAAGAAAAATTAGACAAGTGCAAGCATATGGAAACACCCATCACACACTTTGGAAAAACAATTTTCAGAGTGCATACAGAGCCTTGGAAATGTCTCATATCCTTTGGCCCAGTAATTGCACTTTTGGGAATTTGTTCTCAGGGAATAATCCTGAATATAGAAACACTTTATTCACAATAATTATTGATTTGTTTTATTTTTAAAAGCTATAGCATTATGTATAACAATAAAAACTGAAAACAACCTAAACACCTAACAATGGGGAACATTAAGCAAATTATAATATATGGTAGGACTCTTATGCGGCCATTAAAATATCTGTACTCAAAGTTGTTAAAACTTGACAAATACTTTTGTTACTAAGTGAAAATGACAAGACAGAAAACTTCATCCACATAATGAAATCAATTAGATATTTCTAGATGCATGAAAATAGGGCCAGGAAAGATGTATTAAAAATTATTAGTAGAGATTCTCTTTGTGGGTAGGGTAGAATTATGAATAAGTTTTCTCTTTATCTGTTATATTTTCTATACTGCCTGTGTTTGTGCAACAGACATTGTATTTTTCATAAGTTTATTCTCAGAGGAAGGGAGGGATCTTTGTTTGTTTGTTTGTTTCAAAATCTTCATCTCTGAAGAATTAATTTAACACAACTTGTTCAGATAGTTACTGCTCTAGGTGAAGGAACAACCACTGGTGGCCCAACCAGAAAGGAGAAGAAGTTGACAGATCCTGGAGTGCTTCTGATGAGTCAGGGTCATTTCGAATGCCTGCGTCTGCATCCCACCCAAATATGAATTGTCCCATTAACTGTGCACATGGGTTCAGTCCTACTGTCTCGGGAGCAGGCCCTGGACTTCAGCTTCAAGGCTCAATAACAGTTCATCTTGCAGGCCTCCATTTCCATAACCAAATTCCCTGGGGTTTGCTGTAGGCCACTGCACCCACATCCCACCCTCTCCTGTAGCTCAGTTCTTTTTGTCTCCTTGTGTTATGTCCCCTCACCCATCCAGCACCCCAACAGTTCTCTCAGGGGTTGTAGCTCCACTTCGGCAGGACCCAGATGTCCTGGAATGAGGGCTGGCCTCTAAAATGAGCCCTCTAGGAAGCCAAAGGCCCGCTCCCGTGGCCCTGCTGTCTGCTGCCAAATGCTCTCCCATTGTGCCTCACTTGCCTGCCAAGACAAGGAGCGACTGCCAGCATCCCTGGTGCTGCCCACCCACCCAGTCCTTTTTGTTCCTTGCAGCTGAGGCTCTCCTGGTCCTCTCCTGATTCCTGTCTCTGTCTCCTTATGTTTGTCTCTGGGTCCCACCCACTGCTGAGCCACCTGTCATTGCCATGACTCTAGCTCCTTACCCTGCTTGCCTACCTGCCAAGTTTGCTGGGGTCCCACAAGGAAAATGTAGCCAACGCTAGGGCCCCTCCCCCTGTTATGTTCAGGAAACTGGCTCTGGGAGAGTGATTTGGGGAGTAAAATGGAGTGTCTCTTACTAAAATGATCTAGGCCTCAGTGCTACAGTGTTTGTACTTCTGATGGAATGGAGCCTGGAGCCCAGATCCCTGCTCTTATTCGAGACTCTAGTAAAGTTGTGAATAAATAATGATGATGATGGTGAACTTTCCATATGACTGGCACTGTGCTAACCATTTAGCATGGAGAGTCACACTTCATCCTAAAATAACCCCATGTTATAGGAGAGTACAACTGATAGTTCCATTTTATAGCTGAGGATACTAAGGCTCGTGTAGGTGAACTAACTTGGTCAAAGTGACTGAAAGATGCAAGATTTGAACCCAAGTCAGAGTTTTATCATTAACCCCCAGTCTGGGGGATATAACCCCAAAGGATCCGGGTCCAGGCAGGTCATTGCAATAAGTTGATGGAGTGGCCACAATGAGTGTGGCCCGAAAAGTACATGTCCATCTGTAGTGTAAGGTCACCACAAAGTATCAGGTGACTTGTAACAGGCCAGATTCTGAGCCCAGTGTGGTCAGAGGTTCTGAGTTTTTCAAGAGATACCAACCAGGGTGGATTTTTATGTGCAGTCTCCCCACACTGTAATGCAGGTTAAATTGTTCAAACATGCAGGGTGGGCCAAATGAAGTGTCCTGTCACTCACCCGTTTGCAACCTCTGCACTGTGCTATACTGTGCACCTTCCAATTCTTACTTGAGATACATGTCCTTCTTTTTTTAAAGGGCTCAGGCTACATACCTGCACGATCTCTAGCATCTCTGCCTTGCTGATATAGCCATTTCCATCCAGGTCGTACATGCTGAAGGCCCATTTCAGCTTCTGCTCCAGCTTCCCCCTGGAAGTTACACTCAGGGCGATGATGAATTCTCTAAAGTCTATTGTCCCATCTCCATTTGCATCGAAGGTGCGGAAGACATGCTCTGCAAATTTGGAAGCATCCCCATAAGGGAAAAAGTTCCCATATATTTTCTTAAACTCTTCCATTGACAAATGTCCACTGGGGCAGTCTCTCAAGAAGCCTTTATACCATTCCTGGATCTCATGCTCTGTAAAGTCTGTGCTTTCCAGCAAGTCCTGCATGACCTCCGGGCGCAGCTTGCTGTTCTGTTTCCCCATCCTGGCGGCAAGAATTCAGCTGCAGATAGAAAAGAAAACATATATAATTTGTAGAGCTGCTCTTTAGGGCTGCATTTTATAATTTGTGATTGTTCCTTTGGGAAGAAGAAAAAACAAACAAATAAACTCTATACGCGTCCAATAACACTGTCTAGGTTTTGCAACATACTGGTCAGCCAAACAAAATAATAGAAAGATAGGCCAGTACAGGATGCACAGCAGAATTATAACTGACCAGAAAATGAATATTTCTTTTATACAGAGCCATCCTGAAAGCAAAAGGTTCAGAGAGAGGGTGAGGTAGAGGGAAGTGAGGGCAAGGAAGGACAGACAGAGGAGGGAGGGAGGGAGAATTAATTGCTTACTTAATTTTGACATCAATTTGCCAGAGGTTGAGCTTAAATTTAAGAAGGCTGGGGTTCTGATAGCTAATCCAAGTATTAGCAGGGAAAAGTAAAGGAAAGGAGGAAGAGAGAGACCAAGGAAAAGAATTTAGCAGGTTTTATTGCTAGAATATTTCCAAGTAAAATGCTGCTTGGATACCTTCTGAATATTATAAACACAGACATGAAGACGGAAAATGGAAGTAAACCTGTCTAATACCACCAAACTCTACCATGCTAGTTCAGTGATTTAAATGCATGGAATAAATCACTGACAATGTTGGGATTTGATAGTAAAGATGATGCTTCATAAAGTTATGTCTTACGATTTTGGCTCATGAAATAGGCCAAATGTTTTTCTTTAAAATACAAATAACTTTGCATTTTCTTATCATAGCAGTAGCACATATCTATAGCAAAATAGTAAAACAGTGATACATAAAGAAAAAAATTAGCATCAGTTCAAATACTAACCCTTAGAGATAACAACTGCTAGCATGTTGATATGTGTTCTTCCAGATTTTTTGTATGTGTACTTAAATATGCTGTTAATATATATTTCCATACATTTACATTTTAAAAACACAAGAATGCACACCTTTTGTTATCTATTTTAAACTTAATATGGTGTGGAAAATAAAGGCAACTTTTACTAGGTGGGGAAATATCTGTAATTATTATTGGCCTTGGGGTAAAATGCCACTTTGATATTTAAAGCTACTCTCTTAAAGAATGATTTATTTTTGGCCAGGCATGGTGGCTCACGCCTGTAATCCCAACACTTTGGCAGGCCAAGGCAGGTGGATCACAGGTCAGGTGATCAAGACCATCCTGGCTAACAAGGTGAAACCCCGTCTTTATTAAAAATACAAAAAAAATTAGCTGGGCATGGTGGCGGACACCTGTAGTCCCAGCTACTTGGGAGGCTGAGGCAGGAAAATGGCATGAACCCAGGAGGCGGAGCTTGCAGTGAGCTGAGATTGCACCATTGCACTCCGGCC
The DNA here is from genome assembly GCF_001698545.2 of Rhinopithecus bieti. Lineage (NCBI taxonomy): Eukaryota > Metazoa > Chordata > Mammalia > Primates > Cercopithecidae > Rhinopithecus > Rhinopithecus bieti. The sequence continues at coordinate 1,674,037 of NW_016820098.1, read as the reverse complement.
TGGGTGACAGAGCGAGACTCAGTCTCGAAAAAAAGAGAATGATTTATTTTCCTGAGTATAGAAAGCACCATTTCTTCAAACTTAAGTTATTTTCTCAATGCATAAAAAGTGCTTCTCATTTATAGTGCTTTTGCACTAGAGACAAATTGGCTCAACATTTGGCTCTCATTTAACAGTGTGTTTCTCGTTCTGAGGATGCAGAATAAGGCGTGGCCCCTTCTCCCTAAGTGTACCTAGCTGTGTGTGCAGGGGATGGTGGTGACAGTGAGGGGACAATATGACAGATATGCCACAGAATAGACAGTGGATTCGGTGAGAGTACCTGGAAAAGATGCCCAACCCAAAGGGTGCATGGATGCTCTCAGGGAAGCTTTCTTGGAGGAGATGATATATGAGATTAGTTCCTAATTCCCAAGGTATATGATTTAAGTGTGGTCAAGATAAACCCCTTCTCAAAAAAAAAAAAAAAAAAAAAAAAGCTCTGCACTT
>NW_016820098.1:1659394-1673275 GCF_001698545.2 Rhinopithecus bieti | reverse complement strand
AAAAAAAAAAAAAAAAAAAAAAAAAAGCTCTGCACTTGTATTTTGCATTTTCCTCTATTGGAAAAAAAAAAAAAAAAAAAAACAAACCCTGAAAGCAAGGCTTAGAAAAATTACAGAATACCTGAAAGACAGCATATCTCCATTTTCATAACGATTGTCAATCTCCTTTGCGATTTCAGCCATTGTGGGTTTCTTTCTGTCTCCTTCTGCTACACGGTCAGACCCTTGAGGCAGAGTCTCCACTGGGGCTGCTTTGTCTTGCTAGGGCCCACCACAAATGGCATTTGGTGAATGAATGAATGAAGGCGTGACTGAGAAAAATGATTGGTAAAAAGGTAACTACAATGTGGAAACGTGGAATAGTCTTGGAAAAGGAGGCTTATTGCCAGAAACAAGGGGGCTTGGTTTTCAGGACGCTGTTTTACACACTGAAAACTATCTGGTGGTTAAGACTTGAGCTTAGGATCTCTTGTATTGAATTTAGTGAGGCCTGTCTGGTGACCTCACTAAAACTAAACTTCTACGGGGTGGTATTTGTATCTCACACTGCTCAAACTGCTTTCATAATACTCATGGTTCAGATAATGACCAGCAAGCCTCATTCATTGCCAAGTTTATTGATTTTGTTTTCTGACTTCTGCACTGGAGGCAGAACCCGCCCTGCTCATATGCAGGCATCCAAAGGGAAGGGAGTATGGAGCACCGCACTTATGAGTATGGCCAACTGCTGTAGGAAGGAACTTACTTTTTGAGTTCCCTCCAGCCTTTTAGTTTTTAAGACTCTGTCATTCAGGCTGGAATGTGGTGGTGCAATTATGGCCCACTGCAGCCTCAAACTCTTGAGCTCAAGCAATCCTCCTGCCTCAGCCTCCCAAATAGCTGGTATTACAGGTGTGCACCACCATGCCTGGCTAAATTTTTAATTTTTTGTGGAGACAGGGGTCTCACTTTGTTGCCCAGACTGGTCTCAGACTCCTAGCTCATGCCATCCTCCAAAGTGCTGGGATTGCAGGCATGAGCCACCACGCTCGGCCCAGAGTTCCCTCTTTGGGCAGAATCAAGCAAACACCATTTTATGCAAAAGCAAAATTAAACTACAACTCAAATGGAGAACAAATGGAATTTATAAATTGAACAGTCTAATATCTTTCACTTCCCTCTGTGTCCTTTTTTTCCTTTGGAGATTAAAAAAAACAAAGTTACAGAGGCTGGTTTGTATTAGAATTGTAAAGCTGTCATTTAGTTGCTAAGTTGGCAATTTGCCTGAGGTCAGAATTCAGAAACATCCGGTAATACATAATACCCGGCTTTCTAGAGCTCTGAAACATTTCATGGAATTTACAAGTAAATTCAAGTTTTCCTTTTGGGGAGTTCTTTAGAATATATCTCTTCGGGGTGGTTTTCAATCAAATCACCATTATTACAGTTTGCGCAAATTGCTGCTTGCCTGGTCTTGGGGAAAAATGCCATTTTGATATTCAAATCTATTCTCTTAAAGAATGATTTATGTCTCCAATGTATAAAGTACTATTTCTTCACAACCAAACTTAAGTGCCTTTCCTAGTGTTTAAAAAGTGCTTCAAATTTATTAGCTGCTTTCGCACTAGAAACAAATTGCCTCAACATTTTGGCGAAGTCTCCCACTGAGACTGATCTGTAGGCAGCTATTTTTTGGTAAACAGTAATTAAACCACATTTACAAATTCATCAGCACAGAAAGGCCATGACACAAACAAGGCAGAAAAGCATGGAATAAGTTATTGGGAAAACAAGTGTTCACAATTAAGCCTAGAATTCATTTTAGTAGATAACGACAAACACTTTACTAAGTATGAGGACTAAACTTGAGACATCATCTGGACTTGGTTAGACGGTACAACAAAAATCTCAGGGGACATTTGACAGAGTTTCATTCCTTAGGTGGCGAGGAGGAAGACAGAGGAAAGCCTGACAATGCCTTTTTCTCTGGGAAAACAGGAATTTCTGCCAGTTTGAGTTGAAGGGATGGGGCAGGATAACATTAGGGAAATGCTATGGTAATTAGCAGTCAAGAGAAAAACAGTTTGGAGACAAAAGTTGCACCTTGGGTCAAATCGTTTTCATAACTCCAATCAGTCATTAAAACATTTATTTTGTGCTAGTTGAACATAGGTATGATGGGCTATCTTTTAATAATGTTTTCTCTGCATATTATTTTACCACCACCATTTACATTTACTTTTCAGGTATCAGAGACTTAGTGCTTTAAGTAGCAAATTACCTAAATTATGAACACATATTTTCAAAAAACAAAATTGAGCTCATAATTACCAAGTGTATATACACAGTGCAGACGATTAAAAAAACTGAATTAGCATATATTTCTCTTTTCTAAAGTTCCTATGAAGAACTTAAGACTCTTCTATACTATCAATCTATTCTGTACATTTAAAATAGCACTTGTTTTATTTAAATAGTCAAAACATAACGGCTTACACTTTTGTAAGACTAACCAATGAAAAGGACTCCAATTTTAAACAAATCCCTGAAACTAAAGCATTCAAATATTTTAATATTAGTTCAATATTTCTACATAGCACAATAAGGTTTTCACAAATAGTAACTCAAAGTTTTGTCTTTATTTTTAATAATGGGAATAGCCTACAATTCAGATAAACCCACAGATTCATACGGCCTTATCAACAGCAGTAATGTTAATATAAACGATGTTAATTCCGTTATCTTAGGGGACTTACCATACCATTAACCTATTTACAGAACAAACATGTTTCTATGAAAGCTAATATAGCTTTTCATGTTTGTTTGTTGTTAAGTGTGCTACAACAGAACTATAGGTGGAATCCCATTCTTCTTAAGTAACACTCCGTAAGCCAATTCTACACAATTAAGGCAGTTTTACAATCTAAAATAGTGATGCTAATACTGGCTCAGTAAACTGGATTTACTAATTTAAGAATCCTAAGAAATTACATATACGTGACTTTCAGACAACCATGTTCAACTACCAACTAATCAATTTGTGGAACTGTTGTTCTCTGCTCACACTTAACCATTCTTGAATGACCATAAAGTGGACAATGCTGACATTTTTTCTAATCACAGTTTTTCTCATAAGTGACTAGATGATATTTTACCATTTCTAAGAGAAAACAATGAGACCTACTTAGCAGTCTGCATGGGCTGGTGGAAACTACAATCAGAGTGCAAAGACAAATCTTCAAGTGACTCAAAAATGTTTGTTGATAACTCAGAATATAATCTGTTGGGAACTGTGGCACGTTGGCCTCCTGGATGTCCTACTGGATGAACACTGGAAAAACACTAGAACAGAAATGCTTGGCTTCAAAGCCTCGCTCGATTGTTTACTAGCTGGTGGGTAATTCACTTCACATTTTGGTGCCCCTCAGTTTTCTCATCTGTAAAATGAGTTTAATGATATGAGTTCATCTCTTATTGATTCGATGTGAGAGTTAAACGAGACAGTCAAACATGTAAAGCTCTGGCACTCAGTCAGGGCCAGACGCTGCCATAAATGAAAACGACGCCTTATCCTAAATGATCTTTCATGTGACATCCTATTGAACTTTCACAACCTGTGTGCTAGGCAGGCAGGCTTTCTCTATCTCATAAGCAAACAAATGAAAACTCAGAGAGGCTAGGTAACTTATCCCAGGTGACACTGCTTGTGAATGAGTGAGCCGAACTGTCAGTGTGGGCTGATGCGTGGTTGCCCAGTGGTTTTATCCCTATGCTTTACTACCTCCAAGGACAAAGCATTTATAGAGATTAAGACAACAGTCCATAAAAAGTCAGAGAGAAGTAGTGAAGAAGGAGGAGACCACCTCCTATTGGAACTTATTCATTCCACAAACAGGCACTAAGTGTGTCTACTGGGGGTGAGGCACTCTTAGGCACCGGGGATTCAGCAGGGAGCAAACAGGCAAAGCCCCCATTTTCATGGTGATATGGACATGAGGCAGGGAAATACTAGGTAGAAGGGGGCGGTTCCCTGGCAAAGGCCCCACCCTCAAGCCTGGAAATCACGGCCCTAAATAAGAACAGTTATCCCTGTTTTCCCACCCAAATGTTACATTTTTGGCCTGCACTGCCCCCTATCCTGTGCCTATATAAACCCCAGACCTCAGCTGGCAGAGAGACAAGTGGCTGAACATCAAGCGAGAAGCAGCAACTGAGCATCAGAGACTATGGATAGACATGGCTTAACTTCAGACAGCATGACTTCAGAGAGGAGCCTGGCCAGAGACAGAGGGCTCTGGGGAAAGATTGCCTTCTTCCTGCACCATCCCCTTTCTAGCTTCCCTTCTGGTGAGAGCTGCTTCTACTGCTTAATAAAATCCTCCACATTCATCACCTTTTGAACCATTCATGTGACCTGATTTTTCCTGGATGCCAAACGAGAACCTCGGTACCAAGAAAGCAGGGTGTAAAAGACTGTCACCCTGACTCTCCACTGAGCTGGTTAACACTTAGCCATCTGCAGACAGCAACTGCTAAAAGAGGATTAATTGTAAAACACCACTAGATACTGCTGTGGGGCTGGAGTCCAAAAGGGCTCACCTCGGCCCCACACCTTCTTGCCTGCATGCTCCCCCTCTCACAAGGGGTTTGAGCATGGTGTCCAAGGAAGCAAGCCACACCCCTGTTGCAAGTCCCACAAAGGGGTCAAGGGAGCTCTCCCATCTCCATGGCACTTACAGTCTAGTGGCAATAGACATATAATACCTAAAATAAATAAGCGAAATGATAGATGAAGACGTGCCATGGAGATGAGTAAAGAAGAGAAGGGAGTTGTGGAATGCCTGCAGTGGGTGAACGGGTGCTGGAATTTTGAATAAGAAGCCAGGGGAAGCCCCACTGAGAAAGCAACACTGGGAAAAGACCAAAGGAAGTGAGGCAGGTCTCCATGGAGATGTCTGTAAGAAGACTCTTTGAGGAGCAAGAACAGTGAATGAGAGGGGTCTAAGCTGGAGGCATGCCTAGCATGATCCAGGATGTGGCTGGAGTAGAGGGCATGAGGTGGGAGAGGAGATGACATCAGCACCATCATGAGGGACCAGGTGATGTGGAACCTGGAGGTGACTGTAGGGACTTTCTGCTTTCACTCTGACTGAGGCCAAGCCAGTGTAGGGTTTTTAGCAGACATGTGATAGAGCTGATTTATATCCTAGCAGGACCACTCCGACTGCTGTGTTGAGTGTAAGCTAAAGAAGAAAAGGGCAGAGCCAGGAAGGCCAGTTAGGATGTCCATGCAATGATCCAGGCAAGAGGTGATGGTGGCGGGAACCAGGGTGATATCAGCAGAAAAGGGGCACCTGGTTGTATTCGGGGTACAGCTTGAAGGTAGAGCCAACAGACTTGGTTGATGGTTCATACGTAGGATGTGAAAAAAGAGAACAGTGCAGCATAGCTCCAAGGTTTGGCCCTAAGCAACTGTAAGGATAAAGTTGACATTTATAGAAATGGGGAAAATGCAAGAGAAGCAGGGCTTTTGGATGAGGCATGAGTATCATTATTTAGTTGTACATGTGTTAACCCTGAGATGTCTATTACACATCAGTTGGAGATGTCAAGCAGGCAGTTGAATACATAAGTCTATAGGTAGAGGAAGAAGTTCAGTGAGGCGATATATATCGGGTAGTCATCAGTATATAGATAGAGTTTAAAGCCAAGGACTGAATGAGTGCACCAGGGACGTGAATGTGGATAGAAAAGCACCGAGGAAGTGGATGTGTATACTGTTTCTACCCAAACACCAGAAGACAGCACCAAGGAAATCAATGTAGATCAAGGACTGAGCCTTTGATCATGTGGCATTTAGACTCTGGGAGACGAGAAGGAGCCAATAAAGGAGAATAAGAAGGAATGGCCAGTAAAGTAGGTAGACAAACACAAGGAAGCTAAAACCATGCCCTCTTCAATGTTGTGTCCATCAATGCCCAGTTCAAGGCTGGACATTGAAAGCTCTCAATATAACAAAACAGGTAAGAATTGGAGCTCTTGGTATTTTCTCTGAATCTTGTGCTCTCCCCAACCCCAACCTGCCTCATCTCAGTGAAGAACACCATCTTCCACCCAACTGCTCTCTCCAAAGCCCTGAGGCCCATCCGTGATTTCTTTCACTTTTGTTCCATCAGCAAACTGTTGGATCTGCGTCCAAAATCTGTCTTAAATCCATTCACTTCTCGCCATTTCCATTGTCAGCACCTCAATACAAACTATTATCTCCTACCTGATCTTCTACAACAACTCTCTCAGAGAAATCTCACTTTTCACTCATCTTCCCTCTCCCTACTCCTTGTCCCAATCTATTCAGCCTCCAAGAGTAATGAGTAACTTTTTATAAAACATTTTCATTTTTTTAGAGACAGGGCCTCGCAGTGTCACCCAGGCTGGAGTGCAGTGCCTATTCACAGGCAAGATTGTGGTGCACTAGCACGCTACAACCTCGAATTCCTGGATCAAGCAATTCTCCTGCCTCACCCTACCGTGTAGCTGGGACTACAGATGCATACCACCATGCCCAGCATAAAAGTATCTTCTTAAAAACATTTATCAGACTATGTCAATCCTTTGCTTAAAGTTCTATGAAGTCTTCTCATGCGCTTAGAATAAAGTTAGAATTCCCTCTTTGGCTCGCAAGACTCTGCGTGAGCTGGCCCTGGGCCATCTCTGACTTACCTCTCAGTTCTCTCTCTGCTCCAGGCACCTTGGCCTCCTGGATGTCCCATCTTTTACCTCTTAAGGGCCTTTGCTTTGGTCCTGCATTTCCTTATGTGACTGTGCACCTTTTCTATTAGACACTGGCATCCTGTTATTCAGTAATTTACACTGGGAAGGGGAATGTGAAATCTCTCAACTTATTTTGGGTCACACCCAGTCTCCTAGATATCAAAACATAAATCTGGAGTTGATATTGACTGCAGATGAAAAAGGTAAAATATATGCAAAGAGAAGACACCCAATCACCAACAAGGAACTACTACCAGGAATCTAAAATAAGAACTTAAGTTTCCACTTAAAAAGAAAAATCAAGGAATGACAACAAAAAATGATGCCACAGCAAGAGGAAATGGTGACTGGTGAACAGGCTTTCAGGATGAGCACGTTCCCTTCTTTATTTTGTGTATCCATGGAGGGAAAGATTTGCAGCCTTGCATTTCTGCGATTCCTCATAAGGTTCTGAAAGCTCCATGACTTAATTCCTCAGAGCCCAGAGTTAGATTTTCCAGGGAAAAGGACATAACTTATCCTGGACAGCCTGATTAACTTCAGAGGACAAGTCTCAATGCAAACTGCACAGAAGTCTCCTAAAATGGAATTTGCAAGAATCGAGCAGCTAAAGTCAAGTTTGGCTGCAGCAAGGAACCCAGAAACCACAGGGATTCCTGAAAGAGACCAGGTTCATTAAACTTTTGCCTAGGGCTGGGCGTGGCTCATGCCTGTAATCCCAGCACTTTGGGAGGCTGAAGCGGGCGGATCACGAGGTCAGGAGATCGAGACCATCCTGGCTAACATGGTGAAACCCCGTCTCTGCTAAAAATACAAAAAATTAGCTGGGCATAGTGGCACCCCCCCATAGTCCCAGCTCCTTGGGAGGCTGAGGCAGGAGAGTCACCTGAACCTGGGATGTGTAGGTTGCAGTGAGCCAAAACTGCACCACTGAACTCTAGTCTGGGCAACAGAGCGAGACTCCATCTCAAAACAAAACAAAACAAACAAACAAACAAAAGAAAAACACACACACACACAAAAGTTTGCCTAATTTGGGGCATGTAATCTTGCCCACTAACAGTTGCTTTGAATTTTCAATGAATGGAATGTCTAGATTGTGGAGACACAACTTAAAAAAGGTTCTTGAAATATAAGGAAGGGAGAATTGAAGAGTTATATAATAATCTCACTAACGTAGTCTTTCTTGACCAAAGAATATTCTCTCGTCTTGCTTCTGCTAAGATGAGCCAATCAATGTAAGGAAATGAGACCTACGCCCCATTTGGATCACCAAATGGCTTTGCTGGAATTGTACGAAATATGCTACAAAGCCATTGCTCCCAGTGAGGCCTCTTCCCAGTGAGGTTGGGCATGTGGGCTCATATCTCCTGTGTGAAGGGTCATGGCCTGGGGCTCCCAGCCACACACCTGGCTCTCATACCCCCTGCAGAGAGGTGACTGGGTTTGAGATGAGAACTGAAATGGTACGAAATTCTGGTGAGCAAGAGGCTCACTAGAAACAAATGTACTCTTCTTTTGCCTTCCCTACAGCATGAGATAAAGCCCAGGAAATCATCCTGTCTTCTCCAGGCGAGCAGAGGTTATAGTCTCCAAAATATCAGAGACCTTGCTCTACTACAGTGTGCATTTCAGGTTGAAAGGGGCCTGGCCTGGGGTTTTCCAAGTTTTATTTTCATAAAATAAAGTACAACCACATTACTGCCAATAAAACATACTTCTGATAAGAATCTGAGCAGAACCTTGTCTAACAGCAACTCTTTCCCCCTCCTCCAAATATGGAAATACCATTTTTTGTTTTGCAGATTACCAAAGTATTACATCATTATTGAAAAAAATCTAAGTAATAAAGGGATGTAAAAATGAGAAAGTGAACATCTTCATTCTGATCCAATAGCACTCCATAAAAAGAAACTATTAACAGTTTAAATCATATATATCCCTTTAGACATTTAAATGCATATGTATGAAACCTGTACACTCTAACCATAAATGGGATCATTCTATATTAATCTTTAACCTTCATTTTCACTTAAAAGAATATTGGTTGGGTATGGTGGCTCATGCCTCTAATCTCAGCACTTTGGGAGGCCGAGGCGGGCAGATCACTAGGTCAGGAGATCGAGACTAGCCTGGCCAACATGGTGAAACTCCATCTCTACTAAAAATACAAAAATTAGCCAGGCATGGTGGCATGCGCCTGTAATCCCAGCTACTCAGGAGACTGAGACAGGAGAATCACTTGAACCTGGGAGGTGGAGGTTGTGGTGATCCAAGATCACGCTACTGCACTTCAGCCTGGGCAACAGAGAGAGACTCCATCTCAAAAAAAAAAAAAAAAAAAAAAACAGAACATTGTGGAAATTCGTCCATGTTATACATATGAATGTAACTCATTCACCCTTTCAAATTGCTAAATTTTCATTTATCAATAGATTCAACAAATAATCAGTTGAGCACTGCCCTTGTGCTAAGCATCGAATTAGGTAACAGATACAATGGTTCATAATGTGAGGCTTACAGCCCTTTGGTATTCCATTATATGGAATTTATTTAATTCCCCTTCATAGACATTTAGCTTGACTCCACTTTTCTTTTATTCACTTGGTCATGGTTCCCGTAACCCTTAGGTAGAATTTATTGCAAAGAGGTTCTTCATGTCATTGGCAAGAACTTATTCTTGTACGTCTATTGCCACAGACTATAAGCACCATTAAAACAGGTGCTTACAGTCTAGTTGCAATAGACATACAATAAATAAAATAAGAAGGGGAAATGATAGATGAAGAGGTGCCATGGAGAAGAGTAAAGAAGAGAAGAGAGTTGCAGAATACCAGCAGTGGGTGAATGGGTGTCGGAGCTTTGAATCAGAAGCCAGGGAAGGCCCCACTGAGAAAGCAACATTGGATTGGAAAAAGACCAGAGGAAGTGAGGCTGGTCACCATGGAGGTAACTGTGAGAAGACTCTTTCAGGAGTGAGAACAGTGACCGAGAGGGGTCTAAACTGGAGGCGTGCCTAGCATGAACCAGGATGTGGCTAGAGTGGAGGGTGTGAGAGTATGAAAGAGATGACATCAGCACCATCATGAAGGGCCAGATGATGTGGGGCCTGGAGGTGACTGTAGGGACTTTTGGCTTTCACTCTGGACTGAGGCTGAGCCAGTGTAGGGTTTTTAGCAGACAGAGCTGATTGATATTGGCAAAAACTTATTCTTGCCAATGACATGAAGAACCTCTTTGCAGTAAGTTCTCCAGTATGCCATTTTCCTCTAAAGCCCTTATAACCCAACTACACATCTTGGAAGAGCTTACATACCCCCTAAGATGAGAATTAAATTGGAATTGGAGTTGGAATTCCATGCCTCACTCCCCACACCCATGGTCTGCCTGAGTTATAGTGACAACATGTGAGTTTGGCATTTGCTATTCCAGAGCTTAGGAGGGCACATCCACCCTGCTCTTAAAAGAGTGCATTGTTGTAACCATGTAAATACCCTCTCTCCTGTTTCAACCTAAAGACATATTTTACCTCAACAGCACCCTACGTCTTCTATAGCTTGAAATTCAACTCCTGATGGCATCTCCTTTCCCAGATACTCCAGTCCATTTAGTGTCTAACGCTGCCTCCACTCCCTCCCAGGTTGCCAGCAATTGGAGGGGTACTTACACTGCATGCTTAAAGAGCCCATGAGAAAGTGGACAGAGGCCTTACTAAATGGTCACATTCGAGGCCTACAGAAACTCCAAGGCTGTCCCAAACAAAGAAATTCTGGGAGTGTCTGAAGTCAAAGGCTTCAGATGAAGTCCACATGTCTCTTCACCATCAGACCACCTGGCCATCAGACCATTGCAACAGAACTGCCTGTTTTGGCTGCCTTGGGAGCCAGATGCTGGACCAGGGAAGGCTGCAGCCAGGGGAAGAGGAGGGTGCTCTGGGGCCTCAACAGCCCCTCAAGGCTGCAACCTCTGCCTCCCAGGTTCAAGCAATTCTCACAGCTCAGCCTCTGGAGTATCTGAGACGTCAGGCTACTTGAGACCCTAGTCTGGGAAACTTCTGAGGAATTCCTATTGCAGTAAATGTCCGCTTAACTAGGGTACTAAATATTATCTTACTTAAAACTCATTATTACTACTTTGGGTTCTGATAAAACCATAAAGCAAAACAGTCGGCCCTCATGGACTGTGGAGGCAAATAGATCCATCATGGTGATCCAGGGCTCATCACTTAACTTAGCAGAGGAGGTCTAGGAGGAGCTCAAGTCCCCATTTTTAGATATCCTCTAGAGGCCACAAATTCATTCGGTAAATTGATTCAAGATCCTCCACAGACTCTAAACATGTTCATAATTTTTATTTATTTGGCACACATGTGTTTAACATCTACAGTTTCCTGGTTTAGAAGGAATCTTTTTGCAAAAATAGTATCCTACATAGGACAGAGAAATAACAGGACTCTAGGATTCTGGATGCAATTCAGAGAATTTCTTTTTCTTTTGTTTTCTTTATTTTTTTGAGACAGGGTCTTGCTCTGTCTCCCAGACTGGAGTGCAGTGGCACAATCTCAGCTCACTGCCACCTCTGCCTCCCAGATTCAAGCGATTCTCATGGCTCAGCCTCTGGAGTAGCTGAAACTTCAGGCATATGCCACCACACCCCGCTAATTTTTGTATTTTTAGTAGAGATGGGTTTTTGTCATGTTGGCCAGGCTGGTCTCGAACTTCTGACATCAAGTGATCCACCTGCTCCAGCCTCCCAAAGTGCTGGGATTATAGGCGTGAGCCACCGCGCCCAGTCTGGAGCATTTTCAATAATATTTTATCCTCATGATTTCACTATAGAATTGATGTGAGAGATGTTATATCTTGATTTTTGTCCAAGGATAAGGAGTGTAGAGGAGTTAACTACCATGGCAAATTCATGCAACTCATGGTCCCAGGGGTGTAGAACCAGAATCATCCTCTTCACCCTCACTCCTTCCATGTCTCTAGCTGGATCACTTTCAGGGTTTCAGTGGCTGCTTCTGTTGGAAGGTGCTGGTCAATCCCTATCCTGGCCAACATGGCTAAAAATATTAATGTTTGTCTATCAAACTTATGAAAATATTGACGTTTACTGATCAAACATATGTGCAAGTGAGAATCCCAATACTTGGTTCACAAGAAGATAATATGAAGTAACTTCTTAACCTCCTGCATCTTTTGCTTCCTCCAGCAAGGTGTATAGAAAGAGAACTGGACTTGGTAGCAGAACAACTCCACTGAAGTCCTTAATATGGTGCTGTGTTATGTGACCTTGGACAAGTCCTTGAACATCTCTTGGTCTCATTTGCTCTGCAGTAAAATAGGCACAATAGCACCCTTTCCATGGGGCTGTTTGGAGGGCCAAGTGAGAAAAGGGGGAAAAATTCATTTTCCCCAATGAATAGGTCAGCATCATGGCTGGCATCTAGCAGGGCTTGCTAAACATGGACTATTCATCTGAATGAGATAAAGGTTTAGTTTGGTTGGGTTGTTTACAACAATGAGCCCTCCAGAGATGGGGACATTCTCCCCATTGTTTTACTTCCATGGAGAACTAGAAAGAACAAGAGTGTGGGACCCTCTGGGCCAGGTGTGGGATATAATCTCCTGGTGTGCCGTTTGCTAAGACCCTTGGTAAAGCGCAGTATTAGGGTGGGAGTTACCCAATTTTCCAGGTATTGTGTGTCTCAATTTCCTTTGACTAGGAAAAGGAATTCCCTTCCCCCTTGTGCTTCCCAGGTGAGGCGATGCCTCGCCCTGCTTTAGCTCTCGCTGGTTGGGCTGCACCCACAGACCAGTGCCAACTGTTGGACCATGGAGCCTCCCTCATTGCTAGCACAGTGGTTTGAGATCTAACTGCAAGGTGGCAGTGAGGCTAGGGGAGGGGTGACCGCCATTACTGAGGCTTAAGTAGGTAAACAAAGCCCCCTGGAAGCTTGAATTGGGTGGAGCCCACCACAGCTCAAGGAGGCCGGCCTGCCTCTGTAGACTCCTCCTCTGGGGACAGGGCGTAGCTAAACAAAAAGCAGCAGAAACCTCGGCAGAGGTAAATGCCCCTGTCTAACAGCTTTCAAGAGAGTGGTGGATCTCCCAGCACGGAGGTTGAGATCTGAGAACCGACAGACTGCCTGCTCAAATGGGTCCCTGACCCCTGAGTAGCCTAACTGGGAAACATCCCCTACTAGGTGCAGACCGACACCTCACACCTCACACGGCGGGGTACACCCCTGAGATGAAGCTTCCAGAGCAAGAATCAGATAGCAACACTCGCTGTTCAGCAATATTCTATCTTCTGCAGCCTCTGCTGCTTATACCCAGGCAAACAGGGTCTGGAGTGGACCTCAAGCAAACTCTAACAGACCTACAGCTGAGGGTCCTGACTGTTAGAAGGAAAACTAACAAACAGAAAGGATACCCACACCAAAACCCCATCAGTACGTCACCATGATCAAAGACCAAAGGCAGACAAAACCACAAAGATGGGGAAAAAGCAGTGCAGAAAAGCTAGAAATTCAAAAAATCAGAGCGCGTGTCCCCCTCCAAAGGAACGCAGCTCATCGCGAGCAATGGAACAAAGCTGGATGGAGAATGACTTTGACGAGTTGAGAGAAGACTTCAGTCGATCAAACTTCTCAGAGTTAAAGGAGGAACTACGTAACCAGCGCAAAGAAACTAAAAAACTTGAAAAAAGAATGGATGAATGGATAACTAGAATAATTAATGCAGAGAAGACCTTAAAAGAACTGATAGAGAGGAAAACCATGACACGAGAACTACAAATGCACAAGCTTCAGTAAATGACTCAATCAACTGCAAGAAAGAGTATCAGCGATTGAAGATCAAATGAATGAAATGAAGCGAGAAGAGAAGTGTGGAGAAAAAAGAGTAAAAAGAAATGAACAAAGCCTCCAAGAAATATGGGATTATGTGAAAAGACCAAATCTATGTCTTATTGGTGTGCCTGAAAGTGACGGGGAAAATGGAACCAAGTTGGAAAACACTCTGCAGGATATCATCCAGGAGAACTTCCCCAACCTAGTAAGGCAGGCCAACATTCAAATTCAGGAAATACAGAGAACGCCACAAAGATACTCCTCGAGAAGAGCAACTC
>NW_016820098.1:1634958-1656527 GCF_001698545.2 Rhinopithecus bieti | reverse complement strand
AAAAAAAAAAAAAAAAGAAAGAAAGAACAAGAGCACGAAAGCGATACAAGCAAGCAAGAATGAAAGAGAACCACTGCTGGCTTCCAGCCCGACTCCCCTCCTCAGATTGCTAGCCAGGGCTGAAAGACGTCTGTGGATGTGCACCCAGAGGGGACCGCCAGCCCCCCACTGAGGGTTTTCCTGCATGGAAGTCCTTATTCTAACCTGAAATTAAGCAAAGACCCATTAGAGAAGTAGTCAAAGGTGAGCAGAATGCTGGTTTTTTTGTTTCGTTTTGTTTTCTGGTCTTTTTTCCTGGGGCTGAGGAGGCTGTGGCTCTGTATACAGATCCCATGAGCCCTGCTTGAGTGTCACTCATCAGTCACAGCAACTGTGTGATGCTTGACTCTGTTGAGGGCCCTCTCCAGGAGGAGCCCCAGGGCTCCCTTATGTTAGCAGTGCCCCAGGAGCAGGGAGGAGTTGATTGGATCACTGCCTGTAGCTGCTCTTGTGGCCTCTGCCGCTGCTCCATCAGATCTGTTCTTCATCCGGCAGCCATTCTCAGGACTGAAATGCCTTCCTTTCCAACTCAGCCTCTCCCATTTTCTAAACGTCTTCATTACCCTAATTCCTACACACTCACCCTGCAGATCTCACTGAGCATGTCCTCCTCGGGGAGGCCTTCTCTGACTACCCGGAACATGACTTGCTCCAATCACATCTTGTGTTTAGGAATAGCATTTACTACAGTTGGAATTATTTGCACAGTTATATGCTTACAATCTACTTCTCCTGCCAGACGCTAAACTCCATTGTAGGGGGATTCTGTCTTGTTTCATATTGTATCTCTGGCACCTAACACCATTCCTGACAGATACTCAATAAGCATTTGTTGTCACTGACAAATTGACAATTTGTTGCCATTGACAACCTTTTTATTCTGCTGTGGCCCCAGCATCCCACCTTCAGGTTTTTTGCTTTTCTGGATAAATGCAGGCACCTCTTCCTTGTTGGACACAACTCTAGTTGCAAGGGATATATTCCCTAAAGGACCCAGGCCATTCATTCAAGGAACTCCTGCTGCAGTAATCAATGCTTGGTGGTAAGAACTACACCACACTTCTTCAAATTCCAGGCCAACAAATAAGGCAAAAACAACAACAACAACAACAACAACAACAAAATCCACAGTGTTTTCTAACCCCATTCTGAGTCTTGGTAAAGAAATCTGTGTCATTACTATGATGTTCCTTAAGCAGAATCTGCATTGATTAGATTATCTGCATTGTGAGTTTGCGCTGAATGGGTCCAAAGCAGCTAGAAAATACTAATTCTGGATAAAAGAGGATGTAGAACAACTGTTGCAGATTAGAAATTAGGAGGTGCCCCCAAAGCCATTGAAGGAAGGGAAGAAGAACAAGAGGAAGGAAAACAAAAGGAAGAAAAGAAGCAAGGAAGGGAGAAAAGGTAGACGGGAGGATGGACGTTGGGGTGGAAAGCAGGATAAAATGACAGATTGAAGGGAGGATAGGAAGTAACAAAGACTGAAGACAATATAAATCAGGTAATAAACAAAACCACTTAGTCATGTCTGTGATTACCAGCACAGGCAGCTGACCTATTAAACCGACGAGAGAGAAAAGAGCATGAAAAGTTACAAGCAACCAGTCCTCTGGCTAACCTTGCCAGCTAAATAAGAATCTGTATTAAAGGAAGCTTTGCTCCTACTGCTTTACCAAGCCTGTAGAAAAAGCAGCACCCAACAGCATCCTCAGGACAAAGATGGGTGTGTCCCGAGAGGGTGACAGCAAGGTGCTCTGTGCTACCTAAAGACAAAAATGTTCTACCATCCTCTTCTCTTCCCCAGCCTTCCCTCTCAGGTCTGCAGGGCTTTTAAGGGCTCACTAAAGTTGTCATATAAAAATGCAGGATATCCAGTTAAATTTGAACTTCAGATAAACAATGAATACTTTTTTAAGTATGTCCCGAATGTTGATGGGCATACTTATACAAAAAAAATTGTTTGTGGTTTATCTGAAGTTAAAATTTAACTGAACATTCCGCATTTTTATTTGCTAACTCTAGTAATCCACATAACTCAGCATATTATCCTCTCCTTCAGATTCCCTTGTGTTCATGGCTGAATGGAGGCCATGTGATTGTATTTCCACAGTCTAAGGATTCCATTTGCATCGGGATTATATTGATCTATGCTGTAGCCAGTGGAGGCTGATATTATGTCTGAGGTGAGGAGTGAGGCTCCTTCTGCTTCCTTCTGAGTCACCCTTGATTCTCACTTCCATTCAATTCTGTTCTAACATCAGGCCTTTTGTAATAAAAAATCCGACTCAATTTTTTGATGCTTGACTGCTCACAGCTTTTGAGCATCACCCATCCCTCTTCCCCCTTGTGCCCCACACATCCGGGCTAGCTGATAAGTAAAGGTGCTCCCTCCTTGACAGCAGTGGGAGACTCAAGCCAGGCAAGCCCCTGTTCACATGCAGGAACCCTCATTCTGTATGTACCCCCTAACTGCAATGAAAACCCCAAGCTGTCTCTTTTCCTCTTCTCTCAAGCCATTTTGGGACTAGCTTGGTAGGCTTGTCCTGCTCTAAGCCCCCATTATGTAAGTAGAAAACCTGTTCATATCCCTTTAGTGTATGTATAGCATCATCAATCTTGATATCTGAACTAAATTTTGGATAGTGGTCCATTCTATGTCTAAAGAGTGGTCACAACACCTCTCAAAGTTCTTCTCTAGTGTATTCGTGTCCCAGCAACCAAACTGCAGGGACAGGAAAGGAAGGGAATTCCTATCTGTGTTCCTACTGCATGCCAATTACTGTGCTAAAAAGTATGTATTTCCCCTATTTATACAGCAGGTGTGGAGATGCTCTAACTACACCTGCTGGTGTTTCCACATCGTCCTGTAGGCTCCGAGTGCTGTCGTAAAGGCACAGAGTTAAACCTGGCCACGTCCAACAAAAAGACCACTTCCCAGGCCCAGCCAGCAGGATACCCAGCGGCGAGTGGAAATGGCAGCTATGGCTCAGAGTTCAGGGAGGAAAGAGACTCCAAAGAGGTAAGAACCTCTGGGGTTTTCAAGGCCCATCAATCACTAAACAGACCAAACCAAGTGGGGTCTGGGCAGAATAAGAGCAGACTCAGAGAAGCCCCACAACAAATGGCCATCCAACTCTGGAAAGGTCTTAGTGCTGTTAAGGGCAACTCATTACCCATTCCCAGGCTCTGGCTGGACAAGAATTATATTTTCAGAGCAAATTGGATGCCACTGAGGAGTAACAAATACACATATTGACTGATTGAGTGAATCAATTCTTTCTTACCCAGGGGAAAAAATGATTCTCAGTTGTTTTATTGCTGTGTTTAAAATCAGCTTTTCACAAGAATGTAGGACAGACAAGAAAGAAGAATAAACTAATTTTTAAAAAACACAAAACAACTTTCGTTTGTCATAAGAAAAAAAAAATACAGCCATAAGGAAATTCTTGTCTCTCAACACTTCTTTTTTTTTTTTTTTTTTTTTTTGAGGCAGGGCCTCACTCTGTCACCCAGGCTGGAGGGCAGTGGCACCATCATGGCTCACCAGTGTCACCTCCTGAATAGCTGGGACAACCGGCATGCACCACCACACATGGCTATAATTTTCTTCTACTTTGTGTGGAGACAGGGTCTGTGTTGCCTGTGCTGCTCTCAACTTCATTTCCTGTCACTGCTACCATTTCTTAATCCCAGCCTTCACTGTCTTCACTGTCTCCCATCCTAACTCAAAAATATTAACTGCTCAGCCTCTTTAAGACTCCCCACTTGTTCAAGTCACGTCCTTTCTCAAAAATCTTCCACGGTTCCCTACTGATGACAGATTAAATGCCAAACCCCGTAGCCTCGTCCTCAGGGCCTCTCAAGGCCGCACCCCAACCTGATTGGAATCACCAAACTCCTCACCCTACCTTGACCTTGACAAGTGTTTTTATTGCCTCTCCAGCCCTATGAAGGAAGCTCGTGGGAGAATAAATACAAAACTTTTTGTAAACATGGATGTGTTTCCCAGTAGCTAACATTAAAATTCTGACTCCCTCCTTCTGCTTGGAGTCCTCCTTGGTGTTCGGGTGGAGACAGTCACTTCCATTCGGTGTCCTCCCTCTCCCCAGGGAGCCCTGAGTGCACCAATGGAGTTTTGTTGTGCTTCCCTCTGGAGCACTGAGAAAGGCGCTGGCATGTGGCAGATGCTCAAGAAACGATGGCTCCATTCTGTTGCCCCTATTTCATATTGACTGTAGATGGTGTTGCATTGCTTTTGTCATTTTTAAGAATTCCATGAAGCAGAGGGCAGCTGAACTATTCATAAATATTGGTGTTAGGTGAATAGCAAGGTAGCTGGCAAGTATTCCTGGCAATCATTCAGTTGGTAATAATGAAAGATCGTACCTTTCCAAAGCTACTGTCTGCGGTCATCTTTTCAGTGAGTCTTCTTTCTGTATCTGAGAAACTGAGACTTTCTTTATCTAGGTCCAAAGTTTATCACCAAAGGTACTGGTATAGGTTTTCTCCTTATGTTTTGTTTTTCCTAGGAAACTGAGAGTAGTCTCAGGGGACTTTTTTGGTGATAGTATGCTCACTACAAAGCTGACTAAAAATAAGATAAAGTCACCCAGCTGGGCACAGTGGCTCATGCCTGTAATCCCAGCACTTTGGGAGGCCAAGGCAGGTGGATCACCTGAGGTCAAGAGTTCAAGACTAGCCTGCCCAACATGGCAAAACCCTGTCTCTACTAAAAATACAAAAAGGAGCTGGGCGTGGTGGCAGGTGCCTGTAGTCCCAGTTACTCGGGAGGCTGAGGCAGGAGAATCGCTTGAACCTGGGAGGCGGAAGTTGCAGTGAGCTGAGATTGTGCCACTGCACTCTAGCCTGGGTGACAAGAGGGAAACTCCATCTCAAAAAAAAAAAAAAAAAAAAAAAAAAGAAAAGTCACCCAGAACACGGAACACCAAAAAACGCTATCTGTCTGGGGTTGGCTTGCTTATACAGGAGACATGATAAGGCATGATGGTTAAGGACAGGGCTGTTGGCATCAGAGGACCCTGAGTGCCAGTCCTGGCTTCAAGACTTCGTGGTTGTGTGACCCTGAGGAACTCATACTTCCCTGTGCATCAGTTTCCTCAACTGATGTTTTAGTGTGGCTCATGTGAGATAACACAACAGAACCTGGCAAAGTAAGCACTCAACAGTGTCTCCATCACCATCATCTTCATCATCATCATCATTCTTGTCTCTCTGACTCTATGTCCTTCTATTTCAAGTTACCTCTCTCCACTTTAGTTTCACTGGTCTCTTTCTTCAAACATGCCTGGCATTATCCCCCCACTTAGGGTACACATGCCGTTCTCTCTGCCTCAAATGCCCTCCTGCTCCCATATCTTCATGGCTTCAATGTCTCCAACCCCCATATTCTCATGGCTCCAGGATCCTCTCATATCTTCATGGCTTGTATATCACCCCCTATATCCTCATAGTTTGGATGCCTCCCCTCACATGCCTGTGGCTCCAATTCTCCCCACCATGTCCTCATAGCTCTTTACCTACTCACGACCTCCTTCAGGTCCACCCCAATCTCCCCTTCTCAGCAGTGCCCTCTCTTACCCCCTAGTTTAAAAAATAATACCTGATCCTCCTTTTCTGCATTTTGGGTTGCCTTAACACTTGTAATTCTAATATACTGTCAGTTTTATTTAGTTTAGTGTCTATCTTCCCTTGTGTGATGGTTAATATTGAGTGTCAATTTGATTGGATTGAAGGATGCAAAGTATCATTTCTGGGTGTGCCTGTAATGGTGTTACCAAAGATTAACATTTGAGTCAGTGGACTGGGAGAGGCAGACCCACCCTCAATCTAGGTGGGCACCATCTAATCAGCCTCCAGCCTGGTTAGAATAAAGCAGGCAGAAGTTGGAAGGACTAGGCTTGCCGAGTCTTCTGGCCTCCATCTTTCTCCCCTGCTGGATGCTTACTGCCCTGGAACATCAGACTCCAAGGTCTTCAGCTTTTGGACTCTTGGACTTACACTAGTGACTTGCCAGGGGCTCTCGGGCCTTCAGCCACAGACTGAAGGGTGCACTATCAGCTTCACTACTTCTGAGGTTTTAGGCCTTTGATTGGCTTCTTTGTTCCTCAGCTTGCAGACAGCCTACTGTGGGACTTCACCTTGTGATTGTGTGAGTCAATTCTCCTAATAAACTCCCCATCATATATACATCTATCCTATTAGTTCTGTCCCTCTAGAGAACCCTGACTAATACACCCTGCTAAAATGCAGGCTTCATGAGGCCACTGATTTGGGCCTGTTTTGTTCACTACTCTAACCCCAGTGCCTAGAACAAGGCCTAGCAAGTAACAGTTGCTTAACAAAAATCTATTGCCTGAATAAAGAAATTATTAAAACCCAATTTTGTCTCAATTGTAATTTGACCCCTGTTCCCTCTACTCCTAATCTCACCATACAGATTATAAAAGATTTAAATTAGCAGAGGATACAGCCTTTAGAATCATGTACAGGGTCTCTTTTAAACACTCATCCTTACCACTAATATCTGCTGAACTGAAAGTATGTGCAGGCACTAGACCAGCTGCCCAGTGCTACAGACTGAAATAAAGGCCAGTCCCTTCTTGCATGAATCCACAGGACTTTCACATACACTATTTCAGTAGATCCTTGAAATATCATGAGAAAGGAAGAGGGAAGATTAATTATCCCAACATTAACAAAGTGGAGGGTGAAGAATTAAAGGTTTGCCCAAGGTTTTATAGGTATAGCCCATAAGTACCGAAAGTGGAGGAGAACACAGATCTTTGCATTCCTTCCGCTCCACAGGGTATCTCATGAAACAGAGCAGAGACTCAGAGACGATGTGTGTATATTTGTGTGCTTAAGAAAAAGCTTTCCTGTTTAGCTATTTACTCTCTGGTTACCATTTCCATGTCTTGTTAAGAGAAAATGAAAATGGAAGCTTAATCTAAAGAGAGGAAAGATGAACATGTATCCACAAAGTGATTTTAAAAAACCCAAACAGACAGACAAAAAAACCAACAAAGTCTCCCCACATCTCTATGAGACAGGTTCTGTGTGCCAATAGGCAAACCACCTTCTACCTAAAGCTGTCTGTGTGTGCCTGGTTGGGTTTACTCACATACCACACTACACATTCCCATCCATCCCCCTTCCCAGCAGGAACCACCTAAGATTTTTCCTGCTCATTCTAAATGCTAATAAGATAATTTCACTTCTATTGAACTATCTTTATTTTTTCTAGTCTACATTACAGCAAATACTGTAAAGGCAAACAAACAACTTGGTAGAATCAGTGTAAAAAAATGTATTCCCCAAATATTCTAAAGTGGCTTATAGCTTATATATTTTCCTGAACTGTCACTACTCAGGCTAGGGACAGCTGAAGCAAGGTCAGGTAGATCCTACTCCCTGCTAGCCAGGCCAGGCCAAGGAGAGGAGGCACCTGGAATTCTGCATCCTGCATCCCTGTGTACACACATAGTAAATCACTTAAAAATACACATGCTGCTGAATTACAAGATGTGCTAACTCCATTAAAAGAAATTGTAGAGAAAATTACATTCAGCTTTTTCCCAAATAATGTGACTTCTGGCCTTATCTATTTAATCTTGCAGCACAGACAAGCTTATTAGTACACACAGCTTAGTAGCTATGATGTCAGTAAACACAGGTCCATAGAGGTGATCTAAGAAGAGGAGACTTTACAGCTATGCATTTATCATGTATAGCTAGCAAACACCTTAAATCTATGCAGCTGACACACAGTGCATAATCAGAAGCCCAAATATAGTCATGTAATAAATGGCCGGGACTGACAACCTAAGCCTTCCTCATTGAAGATAGAGCTAAAGGTTCAAATACACTTACTTCTATAGTCAAATTCAGCTTTATGGATGGTATTGAAACAAAAATGATTATTATAGTGAAAGGAAAAAAAAAAGGAGGGGCTAGGTATGGTGACTCACTCCTATAATCCCAGCATTTCGGGAGGCTGAGGCAGGAAGATTGCTTGAGCCCAGAAGTTCAAGACCAGCCTAAGAAGCATAGGGAGACCCCATCTCTACGAAAAAAAAAAAAAAAAAATTAACCAAGCATGGTGGCATGCATCTGTGGTCCCAGTTACTCAGGAACTGGGTAAATTTTAAAATACACTCTTTGATACATATTTAAATATATATTTAAAATCTTGTAAGCCCTGAAAAGGAATGAGATCACATCTTTGCAGGGACATGGATGGAGCTGGAAGCCATCATCCTCAGCAAACTAACATAGGAATAGAAAACCAAACACCACATGTTCTGACTAATAGGTGGGAGCTGAACAATGAGAACACAGGGACACAGGGGAGGGGAAACAACACACACTGGGGCCTGTCGGGGGGTGGGAAGCTGAGGTGGGAAAATTGCTTTAGTCCAGGAGGTCAAGGCTGCAGTGAGTCACGATGGTACCACTGCACTCCAGCCTGGGCAACAGAGTGAGAGCCTGTCTCAAAACAAGAAAAAAAAATGAAAAGGGCCGGGTGCGGTGGCTCACACCTGTAATCCCAGCACTTTGGGAGGCCAAGGCAGGGGGATCATGAGGTCAGGAGTCTGAGGCCAGCCTGGCCAACATAGTGAAACCCTGTCTCTACTAAAACAACAACAAAACAAAAGAAAAAAACATTAGCTGGGCGTGGTGGGGCACCTGTAATCCCAGCTATTTGGGAGGCTGAGGCAGGAAAATTGCTTGAACCCATGAAGTGGTGCACCACTGCACTCCAGCCTGGGCAACAGAGTGAGACTCTGTCTCAAAAAAAAAAGAAAAGAAAGAAAGAAAAAGGAAATTCATCCACATAATTTTATTGAAGAAGAAAGCAATAAAAGAAGGACGCTATATGTAAGTATTCCATTCGAATAACTGTGCACACAAATTTGCTAGTATTTCTCTTTCCCTTCATCATGAATTATGATGTCCAACAATGTATAAAATGATACAGAGCACCATGCTAATCCTGAGTCAATTGCTTATTTAAGAGTAGCATTTTCCATTATAAGAAAAGTATGCAAAAACAGAATTTGATTGTATTCATAGAGAAGTGATAATAAAAGAACATAGAAGCACAGTAAAATACTAGAATTAACACACCAGTGATCAAATCTGAGTTGAATCCATTTTGTTTTGTAGCAAAATAAAATTTAAAACCTATATTTTAACAGTAGTATGTATATAGTTTGATAAACTGATCCTCATTAGATCAGAAGGATTTTTTGTTTTTTAAGTTTAGGTTCTAGGATACAGTACAGAATGTGCAGGTAGGTTTGTTACGTAGGTAATTGTGTGCCATGGTGGTTTGCTGCACCTACCAACCTATCGCCTGGGTATAAAAGCCCTGCATGCATTAGCTATTTGTCCTGATGCTCTCCCTCCATCCACCCCCCGACAGGCCCCAGTGTGTGTTGCTTCCCCTCCCCTGTGTCCCTGTGTTCTCATTGTTCAGCTCCCACCTGTTAGTTAGAACATGTGGTGTTTGGTTTTCTATTCCTATGTTAGTTTGCTGAGGATGATGGCTTCCAGCTCCATCCATGTCCCTGCAAAGATATGATCTCATTCCTTTTCAGGGCTTACAAGATTTTAAATATATATTTAAATATGTATCAAAGAGTGTATTTGAAAATATTTAAATTTATTCCCAGTAGATCAAATAGCAGGATTGAAAAATTAGAATGAATATCATTCCTAGAATAAAAGCCATGAGCTATGCACTTTAGCACGTGGGAGAGGCTTGGAATAATGTCTTTACTCAGGAAGATTCCATCTCGCTTTGAGTTATTTCACAAGAATTTCCTGAAAACTCAGTGTGTTCCTGGATATTACAGTAGGTCCAAAGCATGATATGGGATGGAATGGCAGGGTAGACTGGTCAGCTTGTAGAGCAGAGAGGTGATTGCTTCATAGAAAAGTTGTGTTATCTACATTCAAATAGCATAATCTAGTTAAGGCAATAACACATTACACAAGAAACATTTAAGTCTACAACAAAGGTAGAATTTCTTTTCACTATGAGATTGGGTTAAGCAGCAATTAGAATTGTTGGGTTTTGCCTTTAACCCAACCTATTAAGAAAGGTAAAGGTGGTTTTATGGACACAGGGGGATGTTGACAGGTGAGTACAAAGGGAAAGTGATACTTTCCTCTTGAACTTTCCCTGTCTTTCATTCCCTGGACTCCCTCAAATAACACTGAACTGTGAGTGACACTATCAATTCTGAGGCTGTTTTCATTATTCACAGATGCCGGAAGAAACAGGATGACAATAAACCAATCTCTTCATGAATTTATGAGGACAGATAATCAGAATCGAATTATAAAAGTGTCCTGAGGATGAAGCACACAGCAAGGCTCTGCATACAGCATCCTGTGACCAAATTTTGTCTGAAATCTGCTCCCAATTGCAAATGGAGCAAAGGACTGAGTAACCCCCAACATTTGAGTAACCCAAGTAAGTGGGAAAGGATCCCTTCGGGCCAAGGCGTCGGCTAGGAAATCACAGAGGTGGCTTGGAGAGTGTGTGAACTCCTTTAAGCCTGAGAGAAGTTAAGAAGGCACTGAGATGTAAACAGCATAGAGCCTTGACTTGGAGAAGTGTCCACGTGACTTCCAAGGAGAATACAATTTGTTGGTGGAACGAACCAAAGACAGATCGACAGATCAAGGCTCAGGCCCTGGGCCACCATCATGCTACTCTAATCGCCCCTTTCTCCCTTCCTCAGCTCCCACCATCTTTGGCATTCGGGGTCCTCATGATCCTCCCCAAAGACTCCAGTCCAGCCCCCTCAGTCCCCTGGTGCGCATCTACTGAAGGCAGGGAAGCACCGTCTACCTGTATCAATCTAGATGGGAATCCCAGCTCTGCCTTCCCAGCAGACTATCCCTGACCTCCACCTCTTCCCAAAGCAAATATATTTTTAGCTTCTTAAAACTAGAGCATTTTAAACATCTCCAGTTCCAAACAGAACCAAATCCTTACGTGTGTGTAATTCAAAGTTCACTTGGGTGGTTATCATAGTCAAAGAAACAGTTCCAAAGTAACTGAGAAGTTTCCGTCTCTAGCAAGACACATAGTGCTGGCAGATCTTCAAATGAGTTTTCATTTTTTTTGTTTAAAGCTTCTTTCTATCAAGTTTTTAAAATCTTAGGGTCTGATTTTCAAGCTGTGCAGAGATCCAGTTTCACTGCTAGTTTATCTACCATATATCTTCATTGTCAAGACCAAGCTTAGTCAGGCAAACTACCTGTGGGAATTTCTACTACCCACATGTCCCCACCATGGGAGCAGGAAGCTATTACAGTCGGCAGGCTGTTACAACAGTGCTGCTTGGCCCTTTATACTTCTAGGCACACAGAGGAAATGACACTATTTATGCAGTACTCTGGTAAGTGGATGAGAATGCTGAAGACTCCAGGAATCCAGGTATTCTTGCTGCCTGGAAAGCCAAGGGATCGATAACACCTCACTCACAGCTCACCTGGGATGAGAAATCCTGACTTAAATAACCAAAATAAAATTTAGTAATTGTATGGTGAGGAAAGACTGCTGGTGCCTTCGTAGGAATCAAAGCAGTGGCTTTGAAGCATTAGTCTTTGGATCTTCATGTCATCATTAAGCATTTGTGGGGGGTAGGGTGGGGGGGACTATTCATTTCAGTGAGAACGTCCTTGATGAAACAGTAAAAATTAAAATTTTATGAACTCTCAAAAAATGTAGTAATTGCAGAAAAGAGAAAAGCCAACAAATCTATTACGCATGCTCCACCATTGATTCAGAATAACTCAATTGCTTTTCCTTAGATAATAGATCCACTTTACCATTTTAGCCTGTCATCTCTCATTGTTTAAAATACACATAAACCCAGACGGGTGATGTTCAGTGCCCAGCCATCGCGCCCTGGTGAGCAGCAGTTTCGATTATGTGGAAACGGGCTTTGAAATGCAATGACTGAGATGTAGGTGGAGAAAATCTGTCCAAAGAAGATTTTCTTTTCATTTCTCAGCTTCCCTCATACTGTGTCAGGTTTTCTTTGAAGACAAAATTAGATGTACTAGAGCCAAAGAACACTGCACGGTGGTCTTTCCAAGCATTGTGGAGTGGCTTGAGTTAATTAGAAACTTTTGTAGATAGGACTTGGTTAAGACAATTCTTTTCCGGGAAAAGACTTAATTACAAAGTGATGTCACAATGCAGTGAGTGAGCCCTGCTTCCCTAAGTCTGTTCTGTCCTGCTATTTGGCATCACCACAATCACCTGCAATGTGATACGTCTCTAACTCATCCAAGGGCCTCCTAGTGTACTCAGTCCTAATGTTCACCCTCATTTCATTACTGGTCACCTGCCTGGCAATATGCTAAATGTTTTTAGCACATTATCTCATTTAATCTCTGTAATAACTGTTTAAGAGAGAGTATCACTCACCTCACTTCACAGATGAGGGCACTAAGATTTAGGGAGATTAAATAATTTATCCAAGATCCGGCAGACAGTAAGTGGTATGGTCAGATTTGAATCCAGGCACACCAGACTCCAAGTCCCTGCTTCGATCATTATGCACCACCATATCTCATTTAAAGAAAGACAGCTAGAAATGAACCTACATTTGTATAATAGTGTACAGTTTTACAAAGTACTTTCAGACCCACTGTCTTACTGAATCGTCCACAATAATTCTGTGCACTAGTTATCATTGTACCCCATGTTACAGATTTTAAAATATAGGCTTGGAGAGAGAAAGTCATTGAGCCAGAATTCAGGCCTCCAGTGAAAAGATGAAATTCAGAAATGCTAAAACATGCAATAAAGTTTCATAATGGTAAGGAATGAACACGGACATCAAGGTCCAAGATCTGGATTTGAGTTCCTGTTCTGTCACTTACTAGTTAGGTGACCCTGGGCAAGTCATTTAATCTGCTATAAAATGGGCACAATAATACCTTATAAGGTATGGACCAAATGAGGCACTGTATGTATAAGTGTTGCAGAAATTATCTAGTGTAATGCAAATATTAATAATAGCAATAGCAACAACAAAGGTTATGATACATATATGTTAGTGCCATAATTTCATGTTCACTTCAGCCTCTTCAGGATGGAAACACAGGAACACACTCAAGGCAGAGCTTCATAACCACTCATGTTGATTCAGATTGCTGTGATGAGATTTGAAATTCAGGTCTTCAAATGTGAAGCAAAATATTTTCCTTCAATGTTTGCAAAATGAGCTTCCTTGTTTTTTCATCAACCAAAACCAGTACCCCAAATGATCATCACCATGCACCTCTGAAATGTAATGGCTGTGTTTATTAATTATTACATAATAATATATTATATTTATGTCTTTAACTGGACAAATATAAATTTTACATAGATAAATCTTTGAATAGTAATAATGATGACCTTATCGTTAGCTAAGGTTCATTTCTCACTTGGATCTTTCACTAAATTCTACCAAAAAGATGTCATATCTGGGATGCCATGCTACCCCGATGGAATTACAACCTGGACTTGTTCCTCTCATTCTTGTGGTGTTAGGGCAAAGATGTTCCAATCAAATATGTGCTGAGTAAGAGATATGGCCCAATCTCAATTATGCCATCACCAACACTGCCCTCAAAGCAGCCAACTCTACGATATCCAGTATAAGTGGTTCCAACACGAAATCCAGCTTAGACACCTCTGCTTTGGAAAGTTCCCATTGCACACAGTCTGTTGGACCCACACCCAGCAGCTCTTTTCCTGCCCCATACCCACAGAGTCCTGATGTCCTTCTGGCATCTTCTCCTCCTTCCCACTGTTGACGCAGGCAAAATCTGATCGGTCTAAGCCAATGATAGTGGTTGCATCTTTTTGCCAAGAATTGGTTAGGGGAAGGCTAATGAATCAGGAAAGGACAGCTGCTAGAAGCCTTTGGGGAAAGAGTCTCCTTGCTAATAAGATGGAAAACAAGGAAGCGAAACAGCCTTTTCCTGCAGTCTGATGATATGACTAAAACTGTTATGGTCATCTTGTGACTGCAAAGCCTTAGGATGAAGTGCCCCTGAGGCTGTGAGAAAGACAGATAGAAAAAGTCATGATGATATCATTGAGTCACCAGTTGGGCTTTCTCCCATAACTTTCAGTAGTGTGAGATAGAGAATAAATTTTCTCTGTGGCAAGCCAAGGTTGGAGTTTTTCAGACTTGTACCTGGAAGCATCCCAACTGGGACACCATGGAAACAACCACAGCTGCCCTTCCCTACAGATTATCTCCTCTGTAAGCCTACTTTCCAGGGTCCCTTTTTTACACTGAGCTTGAGGAAAAGTGATCTTTTTTTTTTGAGACGGAGTTTCACTCTTGTTGCCCAGGCTGGAGTGCAATGGTGCAATCTCAGCTCACTGCAATCTCTCCCTCCTGGGTTCAAGTGATTCTCCTGCCTCAGCCCCCCGAGTAGCTGGGATTACAAACACCCACCACAACACAACACCTGGCTAATTTTTGCATTTTTAGTACAGATGGGTTTTCACCATATTGGCCAGGCTGGTCTCGAATTCCTGACCTCAGGTGATCCGGCCGCCTCAGCCTCCCAAAGTGCTGGGATTACAGGCATGAGCCACCACACCCAGCGGGAAAAGTGATTATTGTACACTAATAACAGAATGAGGAAAGCTCTGATTTGAGTGAATTGCCACCATCGACTCAGACCTTCCTCCTGTAATGAAATGAGACATTTTCCTTTCAGAAAATATCCCAAAGGCTTGGATTTGATCCCAGAGTTCAAGGGAGGCCTGGCCACCTGCCTTTTTTTGTGTCCCCGTGGCTTACTAAAAAGGAAGGAAAAACAGATTCATAAATATGATGATTTACTCTAAGTATTTACGTTTAGCCGATTTATGACACAAGTAAAAATTCAATGCACTACAATTATAATACTCACAAGCAAATTGTAGCATCGTAAAGAATATTAATTCACAGTGCACCCTAGGTGCTGTGGTCTAGGGACCCAAGTTTAAGTGACTTGATTGTCAGCTCGTTCATCAGTCTCACTAGTGTAACTCTGAGTTGACATATAAACTTAGTGGACAGAGTGACAAAAGTGTGGTCCTTCGTGAATATGAGGCCTTTCTCCATCTGCCGCCTACCCTGCCTATGGTAGGCTCGGCTGGCCTCCGTGGTTTTTTGTGATTGAGCATATTCCTATAAAGCACTCCCCATGAACCAGTGCTTTACACACACTAACTCATTTAATCCTCATAACAACACTCTGAAGATGGTCTTACTTACAGATGAAGGATGAAGCACAGAGAGGTTAAGTAAGTTATCCAAGATCACACAGCAAACAATAGTAGAGTCAGCACTAAAATGCAGAGCCATAACCACAGAACTCTTGTTCTTAACCAGTATGTTATGCAGTCTCTGTGCTGATACAATCATAAAACTATGGGGATGAAGAGAAGCAGATCTGGAGAACAGAACCAGGGTAGGCTCTCTCAAGGCCAGGGAGTGTGTGAGGTTTGCCGGTGCCACAGGATAATCACTGTGAAATATGAGTGTGGTCTCTTTTGCTCTTCTTACCCTGGAGCGTGTGTGTATGCATGGTGTGTGTGTGTGTGTGTGTGTGTTTTCCATATGTAATTGCACAACAGCATCTTGTCAGTTTCATGAGTTTCATTTTGTGGAAAAATTCCTTCAACAAAACTTCCTAAAGCCAATGCTTTGCTTTCTAACACTTATTTCTAACCAGGGTTCCACAGTGGATTAGAAATAAATCCTTAACATAATTACATTATCCTGAAATAAGACCATTTGTCTTTTTCTTTTAAAACAATTTTGCTATAATCACTTCAATTGTTTCTAAATTAAGCCTCATAAATGGCTCTGCAGAATGGATAGTCTCCATGATCAGAAGTGCTTCTCCAAAGAAGCAAAAACTAATCCTGGAACTGACCTGTCACAGAATTCCCATTCTGCTTTTTGAATAAGATTAAAATAACAGCTGACTGAGGCTAGAGTTCTGGGGGCCTCTGGAACCCAGTCTGACAAGAACACTGTTACAGAATAATTAACCACAGACCACTATGTCCAGTAGATCTGGGTGAGAGCCCTGCTTTTCCACTAAGTGTATGACAGGCTAGCTATTTATACTCCTGGAGCCTTAGTAATCTCACCTGCAAAGTAGGGATAATAATGAGTACATGGTATATAAAATTGTATAGAGAAACATTCATAAAACCCTTAGCTTGCTGTCCATGCATATACAGAGGAAGGAGGAAACTACTGCCCTTCCCCCTACATCTATTCAGGTCACTTTTCAAGAGGCACTGATATCACTGGGTGAGCCCTCCAGTCCACTATTTGCCAGAGGTGAGGACTACAGATTGTTAAAGTCAAATATATTCCCTCTATCTCTCTCTTTCACCTGGCTCTCGAGATATGCAGAAACCCAGTACCCTCTTCCTCATCCCTTTTACTTCCACGTAGTACAGGGCTGCTGCCTCTTCTGGCATAGCAGATGGATGGTGGTGTACTTATCTGTTCTCGTGCTGCTAATAAAGACATACTTGAGACTGGGTTGTCTACAAAGGAAAGAGGTTTAATTGACTCACAGTTCAGCATGGCTGGGGAGGCCTCAGGAAACTTACAATCATGGCAGAAGGGGAAGCAAACATGCCCTTCCTCACATGATGGCAGGAAGGAGAAGTGCTGAGCAAAAGGGGTAAAAGCCCCTTATAAAACCATCGGATCTCATGAGAACTCACTCACTATCACGAGAACAGAATGAAGGGTAACCACCCTCATGATTAAATCACCTCCCACCGGGTCCCTCCCATGACACATAGGGATTATGGGAACCACAATCCAAGATGAGATTTGGGTGGGGACACAGCCAAACCATATCAGGTAGTAACACTGGAATTTAACCAAAAGAGTAGAAGAGGCTGCATCTGGGCCTTGAGTCCAAACCATTCTCTTGACCTGATAACTGGAAAGGCCCAGCCTGGTTGTCCAACTGGTGATAACAAGTACTTTGATTTCCCAAGGTCTATATATCTGTAGCCCCTAAGGAAACCCCCAGGAGAGAAGGGCGATTGGCAGAGCAGGATTTGGATATTTCCAGGTCTCTGGCTACAACATACTCAACCACCACATGGAATAAAATGGCAGCAGGCACGCCAAAAAGAAGTGTCACTCACTTCAACAAAGACTCCACTCATTCCTCCAAGTTGCTTCAATTCTAGAGACAAGGACACTTTCATTCTCCTTTTAAAAATTCCCTTTTCTCCCTTTAAAGCAAACAGACAACACTTGGCCTGGAGCTTTCTGTTAGACCCTCTGAAGTCCTTCCTGCCTAGGAATGTCCGGGGGAAGTGAGGAGCCTCTACCCTCATCTTCTGCCAGGTGATGAGCAGGACTGCCTTCTCTGGGAGATGTTTGCACTTGGCCCTGGGAAATTTGAACTGTAAAGAGGTCCCCACCTCTGATGACACGCCTTCTGCAGAGTGGCTCTCTTTTTCAGCAAGGAAATCACACTCGTTTTTAGGGTACATCACTTAAAAGGTTTTAGGTACAATAACAGCTGGATTTCTCCTTTCCATTAGAAATACACCCAAGTGCAGAAATGACCAGTGCCATCACCTTTTATATCACTATTATAAACCACACATAGCTCAAAGGTAGAAACAACCCAAAAGTTCATCAACAGATG
This sequence comes from Rhinopithecus bieti, assembly GCF_001698545.2. Classification (NCBI taxonomy): domain Eukaryota; kingdom Metazoa; phylum Chordata; class Mammalia; order Primates; family Cercopithecidae; genus Rhinopithecus; species Rhinopithecus bieti. The sequence goes on along the minus strand of NW_016820098.1, from coordinate 1,638,749 downwards.
AATGGATAAACAAATGCGGCATATACATACAATGGAATATTATTCGGCCTTAAAAAATGAAGCTCTGACACATGCCACAACATGGGTGAACCTTGAAGATACTACACTACATGAAAGAAGCGAGACATGGCAGGACAAATACTGCATGTTTCCACTTACATGAGGTACCTAGAATGGGCAAATTCTTAGAAACGGAAAGTAGAACAGAGATTACCAGGGACGGGTGTCGGGGTATGGGGAAGGAGATGACTGGAGAGTTAGTGTTTCATAGGTACATAGTTTCTCTACGGAATAAAAAAGTTCTGGAAATGGGTAATGGTGACAGTTATACAACATTGTGAATATACTTAATGCCACTGAATTTTATGCCCCAAATTATGTTAAAATGGTAAATTTTTTGATTATGTTTATTTTGCCATGTGAAGGAAGGAAGAGAAGAAGCTGAAGGAAGGAAGGAAGAAGGAAGGAAGGAAGGAAGGAAAGGAGGACAGGAGGAGGGAGGAGGGCAGGGAGGAGGTGAAGGAGGGAGGAGAGGAGTAATGAATCGCCCCAGCTGTCCAGGGATAACATCTCCATGAAAGGGGAAGACCCAGAATTCTACCCCGGCTTCCTGGCAGCCACATGTCACTGGAGCAGAACTTTCCTCAGTGACTGAGAAAGGATCAAAGACAAAGGAAGCAATCATCTTCACAAAACCTGGCAAAAAGCACTTATTAAGTAGTCCCACTGAAAAATAATGGACTCCACAATGATTTGTGCTCATTCGTGGAGACAGCCCGCCCCAAAGGTGGGGGTCAGACACGACTCAGCTTTCAAAGGCTGTCAGGCCCTTTGACCAGATGATAACCACATAATCCTGCTGTATTCTTCAGCACATGGTTTATGACCATGAATATTATTTATTTCCAAGTTAGAAGTATAAATTTATCAGACATTTCCAGAAAAAGATTATTTCACCCAAACAATGGCATGTTTTGGCTACTGTAAATATAAAACTTAATTCCATCACTTCTGCTCACTAAATATATATTTTAAAGTTTCTGATTTCATTATGCCATGAGAAACAGGTTTTCTCTTAAATATTTTGTATAATATGGTCATTTTCTTGGTCTTCTAAATGATCCTTGCTAAGAATACAATAAACAGTAAAATATATATAATTCATCCATAAAAATGCAACTTCCAGCTATAATTCAATGAAGTTGAATAGAAATCATAATTTACATCTGCTTCTTTATTCCTAATAACTGTAAAAATAACTAAAATATTCTAGAGGTTATAGTCATGGAGACACTGCCACTACCTTAAACATGTAAAATATAATTTGTTGAGGGACATCTAAGCAGAAGAATAAAACTAACAGAGAAAACAAACCTGATCAAAATAATTAAATTCTAGTTTCTCTCTTTCTTCAACTTGGATTAGTCCATAACAACTTAGTGCCCTGAAGTAACCACAACAAAGAGTGATTTCCAAACCCGGCAAATGTTAAAAGCTTAGATGAGTAGGAACACACAAAAGATAATCTATGTATCAGAAATCCAGGAGTGGTGGTCAAATAACATGAAATTATCATGTGCTCTTTCATCCTCAAATTGAGTTTTCTTACGCTTTATTTTCACCAAGTAAACTGTTTGGACTAGGTTCCAACGCTAATGGACCCTGAGGTGGGAAAAGAAAGCTGGTGTGATAAATAATGGATAAATAAGGTACAGCCCTGCTCTGCAAGAGCTAGCAATCTAGTGCTCAGCAATATCATGTGAGCTACAAATGTCAAATGATGTATGTAATTTGAAATATTCTAGTCACTACATTGAAAATTAAGAAGAAAACTTAATTTAACCAAAATGGAATTTCAACATGTAACAATTTTAAAAGCCACTAATGAAATATTGTACAATCCTCTTTTTTTGTTCTAAATCTCTGAAATTCAACATGCATTTTATTCTTACAACCCATCCCAATTTGAATTTCAATGCTCAATTTCCTGTGCTCAGTAGCCACATGTGGCCAATGGTACCATATTGAACAGGAAAGATAGTGGGAGGCACAGAAAATATACAAATAATTCAGATGCATGACTGTCTCTCAACAGGACTATAAAAGAGACATAAATAAAACATCCAGGGCACCTTCAAAGAGGTGGTTGCATCTGAATTGAGTCTTGAGAGTCTTTAAGTTAAGAAATGGTATAATCAGGCTTGAATTGTATAAAGGGCTGAGTGGTAGATGAAGGGAAGATCAGATGGGTGGGACAAGGATATAGAGAAGGAATCAAGAGCCTAGATGGGAGATACTGAGAACCTGGACAAAGGCCAGTGTGAATTCTGGAGGTAGAATTAGGAACTGGACCTGTAGAGACAATATATGACACTACTGGTTGTTACCCACAACCATTTCTCTTCACTTTCCTGTAAACAAAAGATTGATTTCGTTCAGGTATTTTACACCCTCTACAATGTCATGTTTTTAGGGAAGATGAAAAGATCCCCAGCCCCCAGAGAATAGATCTTGATTAGCATAAGGCAGTTACAATAACTTTATCTTACCACGGACTGGCTTGGGAAGGGACTTGGGATCCAATTTTGGCCAATAAGACAAGTAAGTCTGCAAGGGTATGGGTGGGGTTCCAAGAAGGTCTTCTTAGATCTTAAGACACAAGGAAGGGATAGTCTCTTTCTACGTCTAGTATGTGGTGTGGTGAGGATGACATGCCTGGAGCTGATGCAGCCAATGTATCTCACTCTGAGGTGGGTGAGTCAACCAAAAACTGAGATTAGCAGAGTGGAATTATGGACTCTTGATGGCATCATTAAACCACAGAATTAGCTAATCCTGGAAACACTCTACCTCTGGACTTCTTGTTCTGTGAGATAACGTATGATTTAAGATATTTTGGGGCCGGGCGCGGTGGCTCAAGCCTGTAATCCCAGCACTTTGGGAGGCCGAGACGGGCAGATCACGAGGTCAGGAGATCGAGACCATCCTGGCTAACACAGTGAAACCCCATCTCTACTAAAAAAATTCAAAAAACTAGCCGGGTGAGGTGGCCTGTAGTCCCAGCTACTTGGGAGGGTGAGGCAGGAGAATGGCGTAAACCTGGGAGGCGGAGCTTGCAGTGAGCTGAGATCCGGCCACTGCACTCCAGCCCGGGTGACAGAGCAAGACTTGCTCTATCCCTCAGGCTGGAGCACAGTGGTGTGATCATAACTACCGCAGCCTCAGCCTCCTGGGCTCAAGCAATCCTCCCACCTCAGCCTCCCAAGAAGCTGGGACCACAGGCGCGCACCACCACGTCCAGCTAATTTTTTTACTTTTTTTTGCTTCGTCACGTAGCCCGGGCTAGCCTGGAACTCCTGCGCTCGATTCCATCCGCTCCACGTATGATCTTATTCCAAACGTCCACCCACCAAAGTGAACAAGTTGGCCGGGAAGGCCGGGGTCGCTATGGTTGAGCTCACCTGGCGCGGCTGGTCCACCGCCTTCTGTGGGTCGCTCTTGACCTTGTTGCTGGGGTGGTTGGTAATCTTGGTCACTGGCTGCTTGAAGATGGACGCCGTCTGGCGCACGGGTAGCGCCGTGTTCAGGTCGGGCTTGCCCTGCGGGAGGAAGGAGATGCAGTCCGGCCTGGGGGCGCCTCGGCGGCGCGGAGCCTCAAGGGGTGCGGGGCCCGAGCGACCCCTCGCCCTGCCGGCGCCCCTCGCGTCCCCCGTGCCCTCCAGGACCCCCACGGTCCGGGGAGGCCGCTCCCGCAGGGTCGGCCCGGCCGGCTCTGGAGCCCCCGCCGCGGG
>NW_016820098.1:1605544-1633245 GCF_001698545.2 Rhinopithecus bieti | reverse complement strand
AAAAAAAAAAAAAAAAAAAAAAAAGATATTTTGGGTTATCTCCTATTTATAGTTGACAGCATCCTAATAAATAGGAAAAGAGAAGGATCTAGACAATGCCCCAACCACTGGTAAGAACCATAAGGTCTTTCCTTTGTGCAGCATGTCAGAGCCTGTGAAGTGCTTTCACCTGATGTCCTCATTGGACGCTCCTAACAGCCCTGTGGGGTGTGTCAGCAGGTACCACTGTCTGCTTTCACCTGCAAAGTAGAGCCCTCTCCCTAGTTCTCCTTTGCATTTCCAGCAACCAGTACAGTATCTGGAATAATAATTTTAGCTATCATTTAGCTATCATTTCTTGGACTTTTTCTGTATGTTGGAAACTGTTGGATGTTTCCTATACAAAACCTCACTTTATTCTCTCATTTACAGCATCTTACAACAGCTCTATGAGTTAGGTATTGTCTTAGTCTATTGGTGCTGCTATAACAAGATGCCATAAACTGGGGAACTTATAAACAGCAGAAATTTATTCCTCACAGTTCTGGAGACTGGGAAGTCCAAGATGAAGATGCCAGCAGATTTGATATCTGATACAAGGGCTGGTTTCCTGGTTCATAGAGGGCAACTTCTTGCTGTGTCCTCATGTGGTGGAAGGGGCAATGGTCTCTCTGGGGCCTCTTTTATAATGGCACTAATCCTATTCATGAGATAATCACTTGTCAAAGGTCCCACCTCCCAATACCATCACCTTAGGGGTTAGGATTTCAACATATGAGTTTGGGGGATGCAAATATTCAGACCATAGCAGGTGTTATCACCATCTAACAGATGAGGGAATTGAAGCTCAGGAGGGTTAAACTACAAGTTCAAAGTCTCCAGGTACAACCTGAACCCAGGTGTCTCTTTGTTAACAGTGTGTTCGTTAGCACCAAGATACACTGGACACAGGGCAAGTTCATATGTTTACTGAATGAATGAATGAATAAATGAATGAATGGATGGATGAATCAATCAGTCAAAAAATAAATGGATGTTCCAAGAGATTAAGTTTCTTAGACAAGGTCACTCCGCTAAAGAGAGATCCAGACAGGTCTTCTAACTCCAAGACCAGTGCCCTTCCTACCACATCCCATGACCATACTGTCACTTATTTGGTACTTGGTTAGACACCACCTTGAATGGTGACTGATAATTTCTTTGTGTGCGAGTTTCATCTCTGCAACTAGATTGTCAATTCTTTGAAGTGGCACCATCTTATTTTGTTTGTAGCTAACACAGCAATCAGAATAATGCACTGTTCACAGTTAAAGCCTTAATTTTTAAAGAAACTACCTTCAAAATATAAATGACTCTAACTCCTGGTTTGCCCTCAACAGTTCCAGTTGATACCTGCTGCCCCAGTTTCAGTATTAATAGTGTTCCTTTTTACTCTCAGAAGTATTCCTGTTTGGACAATCAATTATATAGTCATCTTAATCATGGTAAACAAGAGGTCAGTTTGGCCTGTTTCAGATATGCTGTGTCAACCATGTGCAGCACAGCTGTCTTTGCGTAAAGATGGATCCAACAGCCATTGGGGTTTATGCCCAATGCTGGGACACAGATAATTTTCATGCTCCTGACTCTTCCTTACCTCTTTCCTCCACCATTCACCACACCTTCTCCTGTCTCTCAAAATCTCTTCTTTTTTCTATTACTGCTTTCCCCTCCAGAAGCTTTTCCAGCCTGCATCTCACATTCTAAGGCTTGCAGGCAGAAATGGGGGAATAGCTTTTGAAAAAGCCAGGGAAATACATTGTAACATTGCTCCTACTGCCTCACTGCTGCTCTTGGCTGAAATCCTTTTCAACATAAGATAACACTCCTTTGTAAGCAGCAAAATAGGAGAAAACAAATCTTTTGTGGCTAACCATTTACTTTTGGCTTCCATGTCCTGTATGAATATGTACGCATTGGGACCATGGGGACACATGGTAAACCAGATGACTCTTTTACCAGTGAAAACATACTGTGGTGACAAGAAATTCTCAACAGGTTAAATGCCACTGTGAGTTCACTTTGAACCACTTCAAGTTCTGGAATCATGACTGATGTGGGGAGAATAAGAAGCAGAACAGTTCCTAAACACACACTGTGTGCTGAGCTGTCATCAGAGGGGACCTACCAGAGATTAAGTTTTGTAAATCCCCTGACCCCCCCCCCCCCCTTTTTTTTTAACCAAGACAAATGGCAGGAAATCAGATCAGAAGTGGCCTCATTGATGAGTACAAATGTACTGCTAGTGGCTCCACTGTCTATGGAGACAAGTGTTTCAAGGTCCTTTATTTTGAGGATTTAACAGAAAAGCTAGTTCACTGTTTTGGTGAAGGACCTTGGGAGAAAGCTTCCATGAGGTGGCAGATCATTAAGAGGCCTTGACTCAGCACAACTGGGGCTGTCCTGAGATCCAAGATGTCACTGTATAGGTAAACTCTCCTGGCGAGGACATTCTCTTGGCCTGAATGGTCAGCAGGACCAGCTAGGATTTCCTGCAACAGCGGATAGGCAATGACTATCAGACTGTACCTGGCCTTTGTTCAACAGCGCCACTGTGTGGCAGTGAAAAGCAAGTGCAGGGTAGACCAAAGAGACCTCAGCAGTCTATGCTATGCATTTGGAAGTCAAGGGCCATCCTTGCACTGAATAAACCCTGGAGATTTCAGGACAATTAAGAGGAGGAAAAAGAACAAGACAGAGATACTGGTTTGCCTGCTAATGGGGTATATTGGATTTCTGAAGAATTAACTAAAATAAGAGGGATGCAACTTTACCTGCACTGCAGTTTGTGAGTAGTTCTCACCAGTTACAAACGTACTTGACAAGAGAATCTGACTGGATGAGATTTTTCTGGTAAGAATATGGCTTGATATACATTGCATGTCTTGTTTCACAATTATTAAATTTATCCTACTAGAATCTCTACTACGCAGTATATAAGGAATTGACTGACTTATTCACCTGACAATGAATAATGCCACAGTACCATGGCCACCTTTCCGACATGGGTATGGCTGAGAACTTCTGGAAGGATGAACACAATCAAAGACAATAATGGCTCCCTTCTTAGTCTCTTATGTCTCTGCCTTTTCTTTAAGATTTATTATTCTTTAGGAACAACATCTTTCCAATAAGCAAAAACTATTTCATGCCATAATCCTTTTTTCCTCCTCTTGCTTCCTCCTGAGTTCCATGTCAATATTTACACATCACCGCTCACTCCTACTGTTTACCCACGACGGCCTTCAGATCATGTACTCAACTTCTCATCAAATAACCCCATATTTTCCGTTACTCAATAGAACCTCTCATAACACTTCCATTTCAACAGAAAACAACTTTCTGAAGTACTAGTCTCTCTTTTAAAAAGAAAAGTAACTGAACATTCAAGGTGCTATGGTGAGCCATGAGAATACTAGATGGAGCTATGTGTTACTTTCCACCTGTTTGCCCCATTTTCCTTATCTCTCTGGAACTTAATACAGAGCATGTCCTGACCTCTGAGGGCTGCAGAGACAACTACTCAGAGAGGGCCAGTCATCTCTAGTTTCTGTGACTTTTCCCAATGAATGAGAAGGAAGTAGAGAGGAAGAGCAAGAAGAAAATGGCTGTCATTCTTTTATTCCCAGGTCTAATGAAGTATTTTGAATTCTTATGTTCCAAAAGATTTCATTGTTCCATGAAATACTTTTTCACTTGGCCTTCTCTATCACCCCAGTTCTAGATGGTAGGTTTTTTTTTTTAAATATCAATTTTACCTAAAAAATTTATTATAGTGTTTCTTCTTTCTCTATCCCTATATTTATTAACCTTGTCTCCACTCTACTTTCATTAATACCTAGCAAAGTACCTGGGACACAGCAGGCCTTCAACAAATATGGTGAAGTAAATGTGAACATAATTTCTTGCCTGCACTACTGTACTCATTTCCTAACCCAAACAACTATCAGAGAGGCTATTTTTTAATTTTTTTTAGAGCCTCCAACCTCCCAAGCAGCTAGGACTACAAGTGTATGCTACCACACCTGGATAATTTTTTATTTTTTGTAGAAATTGAGTCTGGCCATGTTGCCCAGCTGGTCTCAAACTCCTGGCCTCAAACAATCCTCCTGCCATCAGCCTCCCAAAGCACTGGAATTACAAGTGTGAACTACCATGCTATGCTGGCTGATTTATTTTAAACTCACATCTCTTTACGCCACTTTCCGGCTCACCAATACCAATAAATCCCCACTGTCTTCAATGTCATGTCTGATCCTTCAGTCTAATACTACAAATGGCTTTGTAATCTGGCCCCAGCTTGCCTTGCCTAAAGCGCTTGACCCTCTCTCCATCAACTCCTGTTCCAACTCCACAGAGAGGCAGGCCCTTCTTAGCAGGCCCCCACTCTCCCTCTCCACAGGCTGTCTCCTCCTGACGTCCCAGCCTCCACTGTTCCTACTCATCCTGCCTGGATTCCCATCAAATAAAGCCTGAAACAAGTGCTCACTTTCCAATGACAAATCACCATTGATCCTGGGTGCCAAACGCTGTCTTGAGCAGTTTATATAAACACTGCAGTATTTCCTTGAATCCCAATAACAATAAAAGCTATGTATTAATTCATTCAGTAATCTGTTCCTCCCATGAATTATGGCAGATCCAGGATTTAACTCTATATATCTGTCATCAAAGACCAGGTGCTCTTACTCACCACGTCCACCACATGCCTCCTGTCCCCAGGTGTCCTGACTCTAGGCATGCAGCTCTCATACCTCTTGGCCCTCTCTATGGTACTCATTACATTGCAAGAGAGTTCTGTTTACAGATTAGAGTTCCCTCACAGGATTATGAACACCTCAATAGCAGGTCTGGTGTTTATATATCTGTGCCTCTCTAGCGTCTAGCATAGTGCTGGGACACAGGATGTGCAAAATACTTTGTGTTTTGTAATTTAATTTGAATCTATGCATCCAATAATAAGAAAGATCCCAAACCTTACTTGGAGAGTTGCATCACATGTAGATCTTAGAGCTCTTTTACTACAAAGTACAAATCCAGTGGCTCAATCGTATAATGAGGATGCTGAATCTTCACTTGCCATCCCCAACTTACTTCATACATTAATATTTTTAACTCACTTATAGGAACCTGGCATTATAATATTCATGACAGCCATCTATAATTCAGCCAGCCAAGCACACCACCAGAAACCGCCCACATTTTCAATAACAGCATTACTTAATCCTAAATGCTTTCTGGAAGACAAAGAAGCATTCATAAAATGGAACAGTAGTGAATGTTGATAATGAGAAAGTTTTATAACAAAGTGTCTTGCTGATTTATATAGTACTTCCAAGCCAATGGCTAGAAGAAATTTTTATAAAGACTCTCTCTCCTGAGCCTAGGCAACATGCCAGAAAGTCGTCAAGTGTCTTTGAAGACAAAGAAACTGAGAAGGAGAGGGGGAAAAGGAGGGAGGGAAGAAGAGAGTCAGGGAGGAGGAGGAGAAGGAGGAGAGAGAGAGACAGGGATTTGCTTTTAGTATGTTGATATACCGATGGGGAAAATCGTAAGCCGTAAAATGAGGAAAACATACCAGATTATTTTCTGGAAGGAGTTCTCATCTGAATTCAAGGTGGATCTTGAAGGTATCTCAGGGACCTGCCTGCTCTCAGGGCTAGGAGAGCAATGTTCTCTCTCCTACTCTTATTTCAATCTGCCACACTATAAAGGGTTCCGGGGGCCGAGGAACAGAGAACCGCATTACTAGACATACAGCCCCAAAGAAGACCAGACCAAATCACCAAAGTTTCAGGTGACCAGACTGAATTTCCAGGAGCTACAGTCACTTCCTTTGTGCGAAAAATATAAAAATGTACAGCTACCCCAAAAGCTTGACGTGGGTAGTAATATCTGTAACTCAGGGCGTTAGATAAAAATATATCATCAGTAAGGGCGCATGGCAGGCTTAAGTGGAGGGAGAGACTGGCCTGATCCCTGATTAAACAATACCTAGCACTTACTCTCTCTTAGTAGTTCAATTAAGGGCAGCGACGCTTGCATTTAGACACTGCGGTTCCCAAGGCCACACCAGACCCCAAGGGGTTGGTCAAGTCAAGATAGTGGGCAGTAAACAAGCTGACCCAAGGTTACGGCTCCAGTCCCAAGAGCCTAGTTTTGACATGATTCTCCAAGGGCTACTGACTGATAATACACAGATAGGTCTGATTAGAGAACATCTTTTCCCATTTCCTCCAGCAGAACACCTCAGATATTGACAATGTGTCACGCCAAGAAAACATAGCCTGAATTTTCCACTCCTCCCACGCTGTTTGGCTGGCCTGGCTTAGCAACGGGCTTTATTTTTACAATGCTTATCACTCTGCAGCTTCACCTCCAGGCCAGTGGGCTCTGAAGCCGCTGGAAACCAGAGCCAGCTGGGGGCCCTCCACTGAGCAGCCACCACTCAGAGTGAGCAAGAAGAAAAGGATTGCCACAGGCCCTACTGCAAAATATTCTGGGAAGGACAGATGACAACAGGAGGGGGAAGGGACCTCCATTCATCCTAAAGTAAATGCAAACTGACGTCTGGATTAGGGGTGGCTGAGGTTCCCGGAGAGCGTCTGGCTGTCTTAACTAGATGCAGCAAACCTCTTGCTAATTCAGATAGATGAAGAAAAGCCAGTGTGCATTCGTGAAATTCCAGAACCATGGCACACAGGCTGTTTCTGTCAAAGCCATACAGCACCTCAGCTTTATGTTAAACGTAAGTTTTCAAGTTGAGGTGTGGCTGTAGCCTATGTTATTGAATCTCTCTCACTTGCCATAAGCAGTAGTAATTTACATTCAAATAGTTCATGAAGTTAAGTCCTACAAAGGTTTGCTCTCATGAATATAATAACAGCACCATTTAGACTTTTGTTTATCATATTTATTTACCCAGTTTGGCCTTTCTTCAAAGGCATCATAGAGATAAAGCCAAAGCCAGGTCAGGTCAAATCATCATAAATTTCAAGTTAGCAGAGTGCAAATGGGTGAAGTTTTCCCTTTATAGTTAGAAGCCCTGTGTTCTATCCACTTCCTCCTGGGAGCTGTGAAAAGTTTGAACAGATGTTCACATTCGGGGGGAGGGATGCTTTACTGCTGCTCTATTTACTTCCTCCAGCAGGATCCGTTTCCATTTCCTTATGGACTAGAGAGAACAATTCCACCAGCTTAACTGCTACCTGGGGGAGGGGCAGCCTGAGATCCTGGTTCCCATGAAACATGATGAATTAAGAAAGGAATGTGGGATGCCATGAAAACACACTTAGCTCTGTCTTTTAGTTCTCAAAATTAGGTCAGCAACTTTGCTGGAGCAGTAGCTTCATCTTTGGGTGCTTTAACGAGGCAGCCAATCATCTGGAACATGAAGCCATTTAGTCAAAGTTTATCTTTTGCATCTGTGTTACTACAGCAGCCTCCCCAGCTTAGAACGAAGGGCGTGTGAGCATAGGGAGAACCCACTTATGACTATGTTGCCCTGTGACATTTATTTTCCTGCAGTGTTTACTCTGGGATTGAATAGTGTTTGTTTTTGGCAGTATAATAAAAACTCTCCAGAAAATCTCTTGGATGAAAGTGCATTCACCAAATCACCCAATCAGGAAATATTTATTGAGAACTTATCACTTGAAGGCACTGAAAGTGTAAAATGCAGCCCTACCCTTTAAGGCCTTATTATTTAATTGGAGGTGACAGCAGTATTTACAGATACGGCTAATCAGGGACTTATTTGTTTCCCAATAGTCAGTCTCCCTTTCTTCCTTTTAGTAATGGAATCCCCTGATCTGCGCACACAGCTACCCTACAGACTAGGTTTCTCAGATTGCCTTAAGTATGGCCACATGACTAAGTTCTGGCCAAACAGTTGTGAGTAGAAGTGAAATGTACAACTTCTGGATTGTATATTTACTCACTTTTTCTCTTCCCCTGTTTCAGGGCCTCGAATGTACATGTGGGAGTATAATCCAAATTCCACTATCTCAGGAGAACAATATAGTTGGGAATGGTGGAGCAAAACTATGGAAGGAGTTGGGCCCCAAATGACTTTGGGAGCATAAGGCCAATTCTTCTCCCCTAATTGTTCAGCTGAGATGAGAGACAGCAAGAGACAGAACACTTCTATCTTGTTTAAGCCACTGTTACTTAGTCTCTGTTAAATCAGTTGATTCAATATCCTGATTAATATATATGCATTTCCCCTAAATAGACCAGGAGCTTCTGGATGCCTCTTTATTTTTCCAACCCCACCCCCTTCCACAGAGCCTTCATGAAGTAGGTGCTCACCCCATATTTGTGGATCATAATACAAAGATCTAGCTAATAAAAATTCCATTTTGCTCTGGTGAGATAATTTAATACTATTATATGTATTATAAAAAGATAAAAGGGTTAACTTATAAGGAAATCTCCAAAATGATGTCTGCCTTCACTTAAGAGACTTAGGAAAAGGCAAGAGGAACATAATATTAATCCATTAGTTTCTGAAAGGTGAAAATGTTTCAAAACAAGGGGATTTTATCAGATGGCTGAAAGACATAGAGATAAGAGAATAAACCTTAGCTTATGGTCAAACATGATTATGTAGATCAGCACTGGTCTACAGACATGGCTATCTGGACAAAGCCTACTTTTTTTTTTTTTTTTTTTTTTGAGATGAAGTCTCCCTCTGTCACCCAGGCTGGAGTACAGTGGTGCGATATCGGCTCACTGCAACCTCCGCCTCCCGGGTTCAAACAATTCTCTCCCTCAGCCTCCCAAGTAGCTGGGATTACAGGCGCTTGCCACCACGCCTGGCTAATTTTTGTATTTTTAGTAGAGATGGGGTTTCACCATGTTGACCAGGCTGATCTTGAACTCCTGACCTTGTGATCCACCCACCTTGGCCTCCCAAAGTGCTGGGATTACAGGCATGAGCCACCACGCCCAGATGCCTACTTTTAATAAAAAATGGACAATAGATGCCCAACTGAAGAAACTTACCTAATATTAGCAGCTCTTGCCTATGATTCTATTAGGTATTGTTTTAGGATAGCTTTACTACTTATTAACTTGGGACCCAAGCAAATTACTTAATTCCTTTAAGTCCCAGTTTCTTTATCCCTACAATGGCAATTCATCCAACAAATATTTATCGAGTGTATACTACATATCAGGCACTGTGCTAGGCATTCTATCTGAGGCAAATAGAAAAACAACAAACAGAAAAAGTAAGAAAATTATATGGAATATTAGAAACCAGTAAGTACTATGGATAAAATTAGAGTAAAGGAGACCAGGAATACCGGTGGCAGCAATTCAAATATGGTGTTCTGAACAGGGCTCCTCGAGTAATGATTGTGGCTTCAATGAGGGTGGTAGCAATGCAAGTGGCAAACTATGGTTGAAGTCTGGATAGGTGTTGAAGGTCAACAAAATTTTCTGACAGGCTGTAACTGAGATATGAAAGGAGGAAATGACTCCAAGGTTTTTGGCTTGAGCTAAAACTGGGAGGGTGAAGTTGGTAAGCAATGACAGGGGAAGGTACAGACAGAGTCATGTTTGCCCAAAAGATCGACAGTCTAATTTTCCGACATGCTGTGTGTAATGGTTCATCTTATGTGTCAATTTGATTGGGCCACAGGGTGTCAGATATTTGGTCAAACATTATCCTGGGTGTTTTACGAGGGTGTTTTTGGATGAGATTACCATTTGAATCAGTAGACTAAGTAAAGCAGTTGTCTTTCGTAATGTGAGTGGACCTCATTCAGTCCACTGAAGGCCTGAATAGAACAAAAATCTGACCTTCCTCCAAGTAATAGAGAATTTCTCTTGCCTAATTGCCTTCAAACCATGACACTGGCTTTTTTCTTGCCTTCAGACTTGAACTAAAACATTGGCTCTTCCTGGGTGTTGAGGCTGCTGGCCTTTGGAATGGAACTACACCAACAGCTCTCCTGGGTCTCCCGCTTGCCAAGTCACCCTGCAGATCTTGGGACCTGCCTACCTCCATAATCCCATGAGCCAACTCTTTATGACAAATTTCTCTCTCTCTCTGTCTACACACACACACACACACACACACACACACACACACACACACACACACACGTCCTATTGGTCTGTCTCTCAAGAGAACCTTAAATAATGCACTGAGCTTGGGATGCCTGTTAGATATTCTAGTCAAGTAGGTGGATGGATCTGAGTCTGGGATTGGGACTGAGTTGAAAACTGGTACTATATATTTGGGAATCACTGGCACAAAAACAGTATTCAAAGCCATAAGACTGGATGTGCTCATTGAGGGAATCAGTGTTGATAGGAAAGAGGAACAATTACTGAATCCTCCAGCATCTAAAGATCAGAGACTTCAGCTGCAGACATTGAGAAGGAGCAGCCGTTGAGATAGGAGGAAGCCAAAGTGCAGTGTCATGACTAAGGGGAGTATCACAGCAAGGAGGAAGGGGCGATGCCCTATACCAAATGCTGCTGTTGGTCACTGCCACTGGAAAATGCCATTGCATTTTTAGTGGTGTAGTGGCCACTGGTGACCCTGACAAGAAAAATAACACCGGAGAAGTGGCACCAAAGTCCCATTGGAGTGGGTTTAGGATTAATGTGAGGAGGGAAGTCAGAGGTAATGAGTACAGGCCCCCTTTGAAAGACCTTTGCTTAAAAGGAGTGCAGGAAAATGGGACAGTTGTTGGCAGGGAAAAGAGGTCAAAAGAAAGTGTTGTTTTGTTTTGTTTTTAATGGGAGCACTACCAGCATGCTAATAATGTCATTAGCTGCCATTTATGGAGCACTTCACTGTGGTGGCAGGTGCTTTGCATGTAACACCTAATTTAATCCTCCTAATAGTTTTGCAATGTAGATATTAATATCTTTATCTTTCATGCAGGGAAACAGATGCTAAAAGAAAGTGAGAAACTTAACAAAACCACAGTCAGAAAGTGGCTGTGTCAGGATTTAAACTCATGTTGTTCTAACTTGAACACAGGGACTTTTTACTACTACAGTCTATTGGCTCCCATGATAGAGTCTGCTAATCATAGAGCCTGAATCCTGCAGGAAGATCAGACCTGTGAAGGTACCAGGCAGATGTGAACCTTCAGGATTCTCATCAGTATGTAGGAAGCTCCTAATCGTATAGAGCAGTATGCAAAGAGATTTGTATCCTTCTGTGGCCCCAACCTTTAGGAACAAGATACATAATACAGTTATCCT
This sequence comes from Rhinopithecus bieti, assembly GCF_001698545.2. Lineage (NCBI taxonomy): Eukaryota > Metazoa > Chordata > Mammalia > Primates > Cercopithecidae > Rhinopithecus > Rhinopithecus bieti. The sequence goes on along the minus strand of NW_016820098.1, from coordinate 1,621,998 downwards.
AATATAGACTTCTATACACAGTACTCCAGGCAAACGGAACTTACATCACATCCAAGGAGGGGAACAAACAGTAGCATGCAAATTCTATTTTCAGATTAAGCAGGGGAGTGAAAAGAAGTCCTGTCCTTTTTTACCTAGCACACTGGTATGGATCCAACGAGCTTCATAAATATTTGCTGTTCCTGCAGTTGCTGCATTAAACTGAGTGGGGCAACGTTCTAGAGAGAGAATGCCTTGGGAAGGGCTCATCATTGTCCTTGGCAATGAGAACTCCTGGGGTCTCCGGCTATTATCTAACCCCAACATGGGCAAAAAAATCAGATTAAACCAAGAATAAATCCATCTGCAATATTACAGATTCCTTTAAAAAACATGCATAATTAAAAATTTTGTTCTTGGTGAAAAGTAAGATGCTCCTGGAATCTTTGTTCGTGCTCAGAATAAGATTTGATTATCCAGCTTATGGGGAGTCCTGGGCTGAAGATGGGTGTGTGTGTGTGTATGTTGGGGAGGAGTAGGAACGGGGAGAAAGTATCTTCTAAACCCAAAGCAACTGGCAGGGACTAAGACAGTGAGCAGGTCAAGAGCATAAGGAAACTCCTTTGTTAAGCACCAGGGTGCCCTGGAAACAGCCATTTCAATTAGTGCCAGACTGAGTTGAAATGAAGATTAAGACGTCATTTGAAACAATAGCTCAAGGATAATTTGCTTAGCATACAGATCTCTACTACAACATACTTCTGCTCTGAAATGCAGCATTAACCTCATTTACTGTTTAGTTCTACAGGGCACACAATATTAGTCAGAAAGACCCCTTGTTTCTCACATAGAAAACTCCACTGGAAGTCTCACCTGCACATGTCCCTCTCAGTGGAAGACACTGATGATGTTGTCCCAGATGCTCTTGATGGTCTCTGCCCCGCAACTCACCAACATCTCCTTATTTTCGGTTATTCTTAACTTTTAGGGAAAGTTTTTTTACGGACAAAATAACTCACATTTAGTGTATTCACCAAAGTGTCCTTTGAATTTTTTCAGAGGTTCACCAATCATATCTGAGCATGACATGGGAAAATGTTAGAAGCCTGCCCATCAGGAGAAAAAGAACCAGTAAATTCCATTTTAAATTGGAAACAATTGGCCTTCATTTCTAATCTTTAACATGTTTTTCTTGATTATAGGAATAATACATGTTCATTGAAAACAAATTCACCAGATAGAAAACATAAAAGATAACATGAAAATGTCTTGAAATCTAATCCCTTAAAGGGCACAATTGACAGTTTGGTTCATATCCTTCCAGGTTTTTCTTTATATGTGATATATACATATCAGAGATCCCTAACCTGAGCTTCCAAGCTGTGTGTGAAATTTTGTGTGCATCTATACATATGTGTTTTGAAAGGGACCATAACTTTCATCAGTTTCCAAAGAAGTTTCTTTGTTTGTTGTTTTTGTTTTTGTTTTTTGAGATGGAGTCTTTCTGTCACCCAGGCTGGAATGCAGTGGTGTGATCTTGGCTCACTGCAACCACTGCCTCCTGGGTTCAAGCGATTCTCGTGCCTCAGCCTCCTGAGTAGCTGGGACTACAGGTGCATGCCACCACACCTGGCTAATTTGTTTGTATTTTTAGTAGAGACAGGGTTACATCATGTTGGCCAGGCTGGTCTCAAACTCCTGACCTCAGTTGACCCGCCCACCTTGGCCTCCCAAAGTGCTGGGATTACAAGGATGAGTCACTGTGCCTGGCCCCCCAAATAAGTTTTAAAACTATATATGTATATATATACATAATATACACATTTCTATTTAATTTACAACAATTTAATCATACTCTATGTACAGTTCTGTAACTCATTTTTCTCCACTTACTGACATCTTTCCATTTTAGTAATACTTGTTGTTCCTGTTATCATTTTATTCTCAGCTGAGTTTTCCCCCTTCAGGTACCAGAACCTAGAGCTTAGAGACAGGCGGACCTGGCTTGGCCTCTTGGTTCCACCACTTACAATCTCTATAAGTTTGGCCAGTTACATAGACTTTAGAAGTCTCAGTTTGGTTATCTGTAAAGTCAAAATAATAATAGATTTACTAGAATTATAATAAAAATACTACAAGTAATAAGTAACAAAATATATTTTAGGCAGTCAGCACTTAATGACTGGCATAAAGTAAATATTCAATAAATAAATGCTGGTGTTTTTCACTGATAGAATCCATTGACTGAATGGATACACACACATACACATAAAACAACATCTGGAGAAGGTTTTAAAGTCAGGTGTTAGGATGACAAGAAAGTAGACTATCGGGAATAAAGTTGAAGCCACATTCTGGGACAAGACAGTATTTTCCATTCATTGGGAGTAAGCAAGCAAATGATGATTATATAGCTGCATATGTTCTAATAGATAAGGGGTCAGCCCTAACTGTGATGGCTAAGGAAATTGCCTATGGACTCAACTGACCTGGACTTCTCTCCTCTGGACCCTAACCCTCTTCTATGATGTTGAAAAGGTCATGATCCATACCATTCCATGTTGGGATTTGCCCAGGTTTTACTACAAGTTCTTAGACTTTCCATCTGCAAATTCTGCAAGTTCGATATAAGCGCAGAATTCCACTTTCCCTGCACAATGCTGGCGGTCAGCCTCATGGATTAACTGGGGAATGGCTTTGTCTGTGGCCTGATCCACAGCTTTCTCTGCCCTGCTTGTGGCTACTCTTCACTCCTGGTGTTTGTTCTCAGCGGGTTAGAGCAAGAGTAGGCCTGCTGAAAGCCTCCGACCATAATCAGTAACTGGGCAACAACTATATGTCAGGCGTGTGCTAAAAACTTCGCATATTTTATCTTCCTAATCTCACAGCAATTCTGGAAGTTATCATCTCTGTTTTTCAGATACAGAAATTGAGGCATAATTAAAATAAGGAACTTGGGCAACATTTCACATATAGTAAGGGGGAGACTCAGCCTTTGACCTGCTTCAATCTAGAGCCCTGTTACCTATAAACTCTACCACAATCAGCTTTTGATTCTGAGTAGTGAGCTATAATACATGTTACATTTGCAAGACTCTGGTGGAAAAGAAGAAAACGTCAGTCTAGTGCCCACCAGAAATTTCCCTCGGACAGAGCAGAGTCCACAGCACCAGCAGATCTTATTCTCACAGGAAGTCTCGCTGCAGGATGGCATGGTCACACCCACAGTCCATACCTGCAGACCATAGCTACAATTTACTCCTTCAAAGTTGTAGGAGGGCCAATGAGAAAACCAATCAGAAAGGGTAAATTAGCCTGGTGTGGTGACTCAGGCCTGTAATGTCAGCACTTTGGGAGGCAGAGGCCGGAGGGTACCTGAGGTCAGAAGTTTGAGACCACCCTGGCCAACATGGTGAAGCCCCATCTCTACTAAAAATACAAAAATTAGCTGGGTGTGGTGGTGCATGCCTATAATCCCAGCTACCTGGGAGGCTGAGGAATGAGAATCGCTTGAATCTAGGAGGCAGAAATTGCAGTGAACTGAGATCGTGCAACTGCACTCCAGCTGGAGTGACAGAGCGAGACTCCATCTCAAAAAAAAAAAATTTTAAAAAAAGAAAGGGTAAATTAATTTATCTATAATGTCGATGTCTCTGGTAAGCAGAATAATGGCCTTCCAAAGATATTCACATCCTAATCCCTGAAACCTGTGAATGGGTTGCTTTGCAGGGCAAAAGGGATTTTTGCAGATCTGATTAAGTTAACAATCTTGAGGAGGGAAGGTTATTCTTATTCTGGATTATTCAGGTGTGTCCAGTGTTACCACAAGGTTCTCTTAAGAGGGAGGCAGGAGCTTTGGAGTCAGAGGTGAGGTGATGGTGGAAGTGAGGTCTGAGTGCTGTGGGCTGTGAGCTAAAGGAAGGCAGTCAACATTGAGAAGCTGGAAAAGGCAAAAAGACAGCTTCTCCCTAGAGCCTCCAGAGGGAAAGGCTGCTCTGTTGACCTTTAGGCTTCTGACCTCCAGAACTGTAAAATAATCAATTTGTTGTTTTTAGGCCACTAAATTTGGGATGATTTGTTATAGCAGCAATAGGAAACTAATACAATGTCTACTTTTCATGTTCTATAACCATAGTGTCCAGTATTAAACTTGACGTTCTATGCCCAATTTATTTATATCCATAAGACTAATGTTTCCTAGTATTTCAAACAGCTCATTAGTGATGTCCAAATTGCTCTGGTTCTCCCTCTTCCTAAAGAAAATGAATTATAATACACTACCTATAAGCTTTTAAGTGAACACACTCTAGATATTTCCAAACCTAATAGTGGAAGACCATATTCCTTTCTCTTGGAAAATAACCTAGGCATGCCATCCTCGAACTGGCTCACATTGATTAACTGACCCGCAGCCTACAAAACTAAAACAAGCAGGCATGGTTAGAAGAAAATACACATTCCTTCCTTCCTTCCTTCCTTCCTTCCTTCCTTCCTTCCTTCCTTCCTTCCTTCCTTCTCTCTCTCTCTTTCTTTCTTTCTGAGACACTGATGAACATTTCCAATTGCCTGCAACAGCATCTTTCACCAGTTCAACTGTATGAAGGTTAAAAATTCCTAATTTTGATTCTAATAAATGACTTGAAGAAAAGTGTGTCCCTGTTTGTTTACATCTGTAAATTTAGAAGCACTGTGAAATCTTAGACAAAATTAGCCCGGGGATGCAGGGAATCAGGTAACTTAATTAACAAAGGCTGAGCCACTTACATTCCAGGACTCTGGATCAATGCTGGCCAGCCTAACTGAAGGGAGAGCAGACAAGCCCTGGATGGGAGAACCAACAGCTCAGGGAGAGAATTCTAACATGAACAAAGATCATTCACAGATTGGTGAGGCTTTTGTTGTTCTTGGCATTGAGCATAAAGAAGAGTCCTATAGTTGTGAAAGGTTCCTAACACCATCATTATTATTTGAATAAGCCAGAAAACATCAGATCCCAGAAATGCATCCTTTGTACCATATATTTCAGGAAGAGAGCTTGGATTTTCAGAAATCCTGCTGTGTGACCCTGTGCTCTCCAACTGGACACCAAAATAACCAATGTTTTCCTGCAGGTACCAGACTGGCTTGGAAGAGCCAAAGGCACATTAGTTGGTTCTCTTGTATTATTCATTTCTAAAACTCAGCAGCTGAATATGCTTGGTATACCAGACTAACCCCTTAAAGAAATCTCAGCAAGAGGTGATGTTATAATCAGTAGCCAAGATTATGATAAATATTTTTTTCTGGATTTTCTCCCATTATCTAAGATCTCCTTGTAAACAGATTCCTTCTTACTTTCTGATGGTAACGATTTACACTGAATAAATGATTTCAAATGACTATGCAAATGATTTCAGATTGACTATGCAAACTCCTGGTGGGCTTCCTGCAAAGAAGAAGTAGGCTGCCAAGTAGTTGCTACTTCTTTACCAGGAAAAAACAAAGTTAGAGCGAGTGGCTTGTCCGTGTGTGCCAGTTGTCATCTGGGACAAGCAGGACTCCTGACACACTTGGCAAGTAGCACAGACTTCGAAGTCTTTCTTTCTCTCTCAAGGCACAGGGCAGAGACAGCCACAGTCAAGATTTCCCAAAAGTCATGATTTCAAATGATTTTATTTTCAACACAGTGATTTTTTAAATTTAAAACTAAATGTGGTTTCATCTTTATGCGGGTTGAAGACTGTTTATATAAATACATTTTTTAAAACATAGATAAAATCTTTAGGCTGTATTATGATGCAGGGTTAAGAAAATATGGCCATTGTGATTTTATGCATTGTTATGTGTGATAATAAGGTTTAAATGTAACGCTTCAGTTCAAACACATCTTGCAACTCAGAGGGTTCAGACAAAATTAGTTCACTTTCCTTGTTGTTGTAGATGTGGATCTAAGTTCCAGTTCCCCACCTCTGTATCAAAGTTACTTTATTTTCTTTCTACCTACCCCCTCCAAAAAATAAAAATAAAAAAAGAACTGCTATTGGGTAGATGCAGTTGGATGAAACCCACAAGCAATAACAAGATATGGCGCCCACACGAGGCAGTGCCTTGGCTAGGACTGTGTCTGACATGACCCTCTGCAGAGCCTTGCCAGGGACCACTCCAGCTAGCATCATAGTACCTCCAGATCAGCAAGTTCAGGGTGGAGGTGAGGTGGATGAAAATTCCCACAAAATAAATCATTCCTAGGATGCAGGAGCATGAAGCATAGAAGAAAAGCTTTGCTTATTTAGAAAACTGCTCAAAATAAATATTACCCAAGATAAAACAGTCAAGGGAAATAGCCCATTCTTGTTTCATCTCTTTTCTCCATTTAAACTTGCAAAGCCTGTGGTTATAAAACGTGCTTGGGGGCAGGCTTTACTGCCATATGCTTAGATATTCACAAAGGTTCAGATGAGGTACTACAGGGCCTACCAGGACATCAACAGATGCATCTAATGACTAAGGAAATTATTAGGATTATATTTTATATTTGTGAAGCATTTAATTTTGGCAAACCATTTTCATGGCTGTTTTGAAGTGAGATGGGCAAGGTTATTATGAAGTCATTTTGGATCGGTGAAAAAAGAAAGGCACCAAATCAGGACAATTTATGCCTTATTATTCTTAGTTTCATACAAAATAGCCTAAGAAAACACATCTCCCCAACAAGTTCAGGTCAGTTGAGTAGTTAACCCTGGATATACCCAAGATACTATCTATGTCAGCAATTAGAGTTTGGCATGAACCCGGCACGGTGGCTCACGCCTGTAATCCCAGCACTTTGGAAGGCCGAGACAGGTGGATCACGAGGTCAGGAGATCGAGACCATCCTGGCTAACCCGGTGAAACCCCGTCTCTACTAAAAAATACAAAAAACTAGCTGGGTGAGGTGGCAGGCGCCTGTAGTCCCAGCTACTCGGGAGGCTGAGGCAGGAGAATGGTGTGAACCCAGGAGGCGGAGCTTGCAGTGAGCCCAGATCTGGCCACTGCACTCCAGCCTGGGCGACAGAGCGAGACTCCGTCTCAAAAAAAAAAAAAAAAAAAAAAGAGTTTGGCATGAACTAGGTTATCCCGTTCATTCAACAAATAATTATTCCACAAATAGGCACTGAGTCGCAATTATGTGCCAGGCAGAATACGATCAAGGCAGGCCTGGGCCTTCCACTCAGTTTACAGCTTTATCTTGTGCCTCTACCTGAGTGGTAGGAACCTGGGAATGAGGCCACATGCCAAAGAGAGTTCTATACACCCCTGAGACTAGACTTGGGTCTGGCCTAAAGGCAGAAGCTTTGAGTTGAGACGGCAAAAACAGTAGGAGTTGGGGATTCCAATGCCAAGAAGGGTTCCATGGTCAAACTAGTTTGGGAAACATGTCTTATCATATCCTCCTCTTAGAGATTTACAAGCAAATTAAAAGCACTGAAAAGTCTTCCAATTAAGAAACATGCTGACTTTCATTCATCCAGCAAATATGTTTATCCTGGAACAACCCTAGAACCAGCCTTCTGTAGGATTCACTATGGGAAATGCTGATAGGCCCACAGTCTTAGAGCAGAATCTAAGGACTCTGATTTAGAAATCGTATCTTCTTAGTGGCAAACACACTTGTCAGAATGGCCTGTTAAGATTTGGACTTCAGGGACCCCCTTGGCTTAGCGAACTATCCAAGGAGGCAGAGAACAAAACAACTCTCTACCTGTTCTTTAGCATGCTATTCCTGAACCCACTCTCCTCAGCCCTGGGCACCTTCCTTGGTTTCTGGGTCATCAATTCTCTTAGGACTTGGCTCTATAATTTCTGGCTTTGATTGCTCTCTGCGTTCTTTGACCCAAGTCTGGTCACAATGCCATTTGGCCTCCTGGTACCTGTTCTCATTCTTTGGTCCAAGGACATATCATGGGTCCCATGGCTCTACTCCACTATTCTGAAGCCAAGTGCCTCCCTTCTAAATTGTTTTCCATGAAATCTCTTGCTTCTGGGACAACATTTGGTTCACTATCTTAAATCTAACCTTATATTTCCTTGTGAGAATGGGTTACCTCAAAGAAGAGGGTCATGGTCCATCCCCATTTTAATAAAGAGAATTTAATGGTGATCCAGTGACCCCAGAAAGGGGTAGAAGTAGACCCTAGTATATTATGTCATATATTATTTCATCTCATTGTCCCCCAAAATTAAGAGTTAGTTGCAATTTTTTACTTCTGCTTTCCAAATCAGGAAATGAATCATTTTTGAGGTTGTAACTTGCCCAAGCTTTAATCACAGTTTGTGACTGAACTAGGATTTGAACCCCAGGCAGTCTGACTTCAAAGGGCATGCTGCTCTGAATCAAGAAGCCTTCCTTGATTTTCCATTCCATATCAGGGTCTACCAACTCATCTTCAAGAAGCCCTGCCTGGGAGCATGGTACTCCTGTCCGGTCATGATCCTGGGGCAGCCTAGGGTTCTCAGCTGCACCCCTCCCTCACCAGCCAGTTCAGTACACAATGCCATGGGTTTGTTCTTTTCTCCCTGTTCCTCTGCCACAGCAATCTAGCTCTACTACAGCTCAACTGCTAAACCACTCTGTGCAAATGTCCCCTCTCTGGTAACAAAATGCTGGAAGCCAGGCTGTATGTATCGGTTTCCAGAAGGTTCCACATGCAGGGGCTCTAATGGCAGGATGGTGGAGACCATGGGGGAAACTGTGGGGTCAGATTTAGAATTTTGCCAGGACCAGGATTCCCAACGCTCCCTGCACATGCGCATCACCTTGGAAGCTTCTTTCCCACCTAATTTAAAAGACCCATGGCCAGGCCTCATACTTGACCAAATGAGTCAGAACTCCTGTGAGAGAGGCCCCAGCAGTGGCATTTTATTAAAGCTCTCTGGCTGATTCTTATGTGAGACTAGAGTTGAATATTCCTTTTCTAAACATAGGACTAGTTATATAAATAAAAACACATTTCCTAAATGTTGGCCTATGTACCTCCCATTGAGGCTATTTCCCACTGAAAAACATGTGCTTTCTCAGAGGGAAGAAGTTTAAGAATTATGGACACGACTCTGATTATTATATGCTCTTGGGCCAGAATCAACTTTATTGGGATTTTGTTTTCTCATTCATTAAAGAGGACTAATGTTAACATACCTCAAAGGTAGGTAATGAAAAATGACTAATGCAGTGGTCATGGAGTACCGCTTATGCAAAGTTAAACTGCTGCTATGACAAGTAAGGGGATTTGGGTAATTTGTCTCTTAAGCATTGCCAAGAAATCTCCAATAATTATAAATAGGGATCTAGAATGGAATTCAATGAATCATACACCATAGACTCACTAATTACCTGTAAATGGCTGCTATTCTCTCCTTCTGCTAGTATATTTCCTCCGGATAGCAACTTGGGAATATGAATCAAAAGAATACAATATCTTGAAATTTCTTTGGCACATTCCCATAAAGCCAATGCTGTCTTGTTGGCCAACTCTTTTCCCTGAAACAGGTGTGCTTCAGCTTAAAGAAGGTGGAGACCTACTATGAAAGAAATAACTGAACAAAGTATTCTTTCACTTCACAAAGCTTTCTTAAAATAGAAACTTCCCTTGTGCATAGTTCATTAATTTATTACTCTTGAGGAGGAAAAAAAAAAACAATCCACAATGATGATGTAACTCTGAAATGATCAAGTTAACCAGTGGGGAAATGTGATTTAATTTCTGAAACCTTTGCATTAACTCATGTATGATTAGAAGAGAGGTTTACTCCCGTGAAGTTAGAAAGAGCAAAGAGACATATTTAGGTTACAAGGCACAACTTTCAGCAGCTGCTTGTCACATCTTGTCTCACAAGTGATGGAGTGCATGGGCAGTGAGTCATGGCGGAGGCAATAGGTGCCATGAATGTGAGAAGATCTACCCAAGGCATGTCAGTCCCGCTAGCTGGGCTCTCCACTTCCACATTCTCACGTGGCCCAGCGCCTAGGTCAGCCTTGTTTGCACAAGAACCATTTAACAATGGCTCTCTCTACCTACTTATAAGCTGAATGCTGCACTAGGCCTCCTAGGAAGACAAAGACAAAGGGAGCATGCTCTCTGCCCTTTAAGCTTGTCAACTTAGGGTGCCCAGATATCCAAGTCTGACAGCCTCAATCTTTTGGGCAGCCCTGCTAAGGGGATCTGTTGGGAGCTTTGTGGATTAGTCCCATCCTTAGGTTGCTCCTCACAAAGAGGAAACTTGCTCAGGGTTGTTTTTTCCAGTTGTGTAGTGATCTAGGCTGAGAACTTCCTCCTGGCATCGGATCTCTGTGTCACCAATGGCGTAAATCCACTAAAGGAGTTTTTAGTGATGCTACACGGTTCATCACATTGGGCTCAGAGTACAGATTATGACTTCATAACTTACTGTCCCCTAAAGGCAAGAATTGCCATCAAGGCCTAATGTAGTGCCTGTATTCCAGCACTACTTGTTATATTCAAGGGCACAGAACTTGCCTCTCATGTTATGTGCCAACTACACACACGCTTGGCTAAAATTTCTGGTGCTTGGCAATCTGTCCACAGCATGAGATCCCTATAGAGTGAGGAGATTAGGAGGTGCAGGAGGCTTTCAATGTGTAGCTGGTGTGAGTTAAAAATCACCTAGGCGGTTTTACAGAGGCAGATTCCAAGTCCCACCTCTGTAAGAGTCTGATTCCAAAGTTCTGAACTTGGCCTCAGGAATCTGCCTCTTTCCACCACACTGCTGTGGCTCTGATTCTGACGCCAGTGACTGGAGGGACCTGTGTTTAGACATCATACCTCTCCCCTCAGGCTTCTGGGAAGATTCCAACCAAGAGCGCTGGGGGATCCATTTGGGCTGGTGCTCCTCTCCACTGACCCAGCAGCTCAGATCCAGCTAGAGGTTGCAGTAATGTGAGAACCTTATCTTCTCTGTGCAACCTTCACAGGCAGTCATTTCTCTACTGGTGTCTCTACTCTTAACTTCATCAAGGGCTGCTGAGAACGTGTCCCTGACTTTACACTGTTAGCATTCCAAGACCTCACTTGCCTATTAGGATAACCCAGGATTTCACTGAGGGTTGCCAAGGTGGCTCCTGAGTCATACAACTGAGAATCTCCTGTCTTACACTGTCACACTTCTAATGCTAGTGGCTTCATTCTTAAAACAAACCCAGTTTGATGCTGAGAAGTTGGGGATGTGATGGGTGTGCCCTGTGAGTCAGGGTCTCTGCCTCATCACATGAGGAGTGAGATCTTTGGGAACAGCACGGACCCCAGACAATCCTGTTATAGACAAACAAAAGAACCCTACTGAGATGTCATTAGTGATGTTCTGAAACCTGGAATTAATTATCCCCAAAGACAAGAGATGAACGATGTGCATAGCACATGATCAGACTGAAAACGGCTAACATAGGAAGAACAAATGGCCTGTGATCAAAAGCAGATCCCTGTACTTACCTGGTGTAATTCCCAGCAAATGTGCCCCTTAACTCCAATTTCAGGAAAGACAAACCCCATCTTTCCCCTAATGTGTCATTCACTCTTTCACTCATTGACAAACACTTATCAGGTACCTGCTTTGTGAATAGAATAACACATCTAAAATTACAAGACTAATTTCAATTAACCAGGAATTAAGAGCCTGCTTCCTTTTGACAACTAGTAATTCTTTTAAATATTAAGTTTGCAGAAATAGGAGGCAAAGCACTCCAACCTCTGGGGAGGACTTTCAGATGGTGACTGGAGTTGGAGGCACTGGAGCAAGGAAGTTTTACCGAACATCACAGGAGCAGCAGAGCTTGTTGGCTGAGGGGGTCATGCTTTATCCATTCCAGCAGGCAACAGGAGCCCAAGGACGACTTGAAAGCTCCATTCTAAGCTGTCTGTGATTTCATAATGTCCCTGTGAAGTGAGGGCTTAGTACAAGTAATGCTACTTAATACAAGTATAAGCAGATGCTTTAATGTACATTTGCAAAGAAGACTGATGTAGGTTTTAAATCATGATTACATAGAACTATGAAAGAGCATTTACTGACACCTATTGAATTGAGAACCCAACCTTTCTGCTAAAACAAAACAGCTCTATTTAGACCTGAACTCACTGAACTGGCAAAGATGAGAAGGACCCTGTGGTCAGACTACCACTCTGCAGAAAAGGATACAACAGAGGGTAGAGATTTTCTTTGGATGAATTAATAATCAACAACCCTCTGGGAACAATTTCCACCAGTCTCCCCCAAAGAAGCCATGTTCCAGTTTGCCTCTGGGCCTTCATCCATTCTGCTCCTTCTGCCTGAAACACCCTTCTCCAAAGCATCGCATGACTGAAAAGGAGGTCACTAGCCTCATCAGCAAAGAAAGACAACACACCTGTTTCCCAGGTGAACATCAAGCTTGCTCATTTCTTTGTTCATTCATTCAGTCCCTGAGTTATTCAGTCTGTTTTGAGTACTTAATCCCAGTCCTTGTGGGGTGCAGTGAGGACACAGATATGAAATGAGATACCATGTTTACCTTCAGGAAGCTTGTAGATTAATGGAGGAGACAGATAGAAAATTGTAGAACTGTGTGGTTAGTGGTCTAATTTAGGTTGGTATTTGACAGGAGTTCTGGGGAAGTTAGGAATGGGACCCAGTGGAGTCCTGAAGAATGATACAGTACATGGTTGAGGCAGATATTGTGGATTTGATGAATGGAATTGGCTCCTGTGACCCATCTGTTTTCACTTTGTTCTCCTTATGTAAATGATCCATATTGATCATATGATCAGTCAGGGTTGGGGGTGCTGTCTGGGCCATGAAAGAAGGAGAAATAGTCTCATGAAAGGTAAGACATGTGCCATGGCCTCCTGCCAATCATGCATCAGCACACTGGGGCAGCCACTCTAATGTTAATATAATCTCTCTTCAAGATGGCAGACTAGACATGACAGTCTACCTGTTCTTCCTTCAAAACTTCCAGCTAAGGGACAGAAAATATGTATGAAAAAGAATAAATCATAGAACTGGGATGGAAATCAAGAAAAGTTACCATCAGTACACAGAAATTTTAAGAAATTTCTAGAAAATAGCCAACAGGTATGTTTGGATTGAGCCAACAAAAACCACAATGTAAAATCAATTTTAGAGAGAGCTAGTGAAGAGATGAGAGCTGTTCTTCTCAACAGAATCCTGAAGAATTCAGGTCTGGAGCCACAGGGACAAGGAACCGTCAAGAAAATTAATAAAAAGACTATGAAGAATGTTGTTTTCCATCTCTTTCTACCCCCCTTTAAGATTTGTACAGAAAGGCAGCACACAAAAGTAGTTCATCCCTAAAAATAAAGCCTTCCTATTCCTGGCAGTCGGGACAGTCATAGGCTTGCCTGTCTGTTTCCCACTGTCACATGTGCCTCCTGTGAGCGGAACTGCCAGCCCTTCCATTCATGAAGAGAAGTGTGGTGGAAAACCATTCCTACATAATTGCCAAGGAAATCTCTCCAGTCACCTCTACTAGTCAGCCTTCATTCATAAATATGATTGGGCCAGTCAACCCAGCCCTTCATTTTTAAATAAAATCAACCCAGTCCTTCATTTATAAATATGATTGGGCCAGTCAAAAGTTACTGGTTATTGAAGGAAAACCTAGAACATATGAAAGAAGGATCCAGTGGAGCAACAGAACATCTGATTACTAAAGGAAATGGAGTTGAAACAAAGAACAAAGAAGGTAACTTTAAAAAAAAAAGTAATACTTTGAGGGATATGTGAGAGAAGTCTGCATTCATAAACAAAAAAAATGATTTTACAAAGATGCTCAGTGATGAAATGACTCAAAAATAAATTTGAGATCCAGAAGACAAAATTGAGAAAATCCTCTGAATGCACATAAAAGGGAAGGAAGAAAATATGAGAAAAAAGTTAAGACCATAGAAGAGAGATCCAAGAGCCCTAACATCTCCTGGAGCTAAGAGGTCTACTATCCTTTCCAAAGTGAGAGTTACTAGAGGAGAAAACAAAGAAAATAAAGATGAACACTTCAAATAAATCATAGAAGAATACTTTTCTGGGCTGAATAAACCTTGAATATTTGGATTTAAAAAACTTGAAGAGGAATAATAATTAAAAAAATACCCAGACACTTCCTGGTAAAATTTATTACCTCCAAGGACAACAAGAAAATCCTAAAAGTTCATGGGAGAGGGCTGGGGGATGGAGCTACCTGTAAAGGAATCAAAATCGAAATGGCAGCAGACTCTGCATCTGCTTTCCAGGTTGCTAGAAGACAGTTAAACAAAGTCCATAAAATTGTGATGGAAAGTAATTTGGAGTCTTTTTTTCAATTATGAGAGCAAAATGAAGATCTACAAAGACATAGCCCTTCTTCTGTTATTTTGAAAAAAATAAAAAATATGCTCTAGCAAAATTGAAAATGAGTCTAAGAAAGGGGTAGATGTGGAGATAATGAAAATAATCCACTTGTGATGGAAAGAAATTCTAGTAGAAGAGATTAAATCTAGTCCACATTAAATGGTAGCACAGAGGGCTTGGTGGAGAGCATCTTCAATAAGAAAGAGGTTACCATGACTAATAATTAAGCATCAAAAATTAAACTATGACATGCCACATATGTACTGACAATTTTAGTTTCTCCAGGTCAATCAGAGAAGTAGAAACTTTAGAAAAATAAATATACACAAAGGGCAACTGTGGCCCAAATATAGCAAACTAAAATATAGTATGTATTTAAACAATTTGTGGAATATAAAAAACACTGGTATTAGAAGCAAACAAAGTTAAGCCTCTCTGGTCAAAGGGGAGAGTCAATAGATGCAGGGAGTTCTTCTACATTTCCCATGAGTGCTAGCCCACTGGGGGAAAGAATTGCTTCCCTATTATACAGTTCAGTTTTCCTTCTGAAAGCGGTTTATGACTTCATGAACTATATTCCTTACAGATTGCCCTTTTTTATACAATTTTCACCAAGAGAACAATCCTAAAGGTGGGAGTAGGTTTTGAACTCTGTTTTAAAAACCCTTCTCCCAACCAAGGGTATTTTTGTTTGATTCTCTGCAGTTTTTTCTGTCTTCCTGAGACAGTTAACTAAGCTTTATTAACTAAAAGTATAAGCCTGTACTCATTATGAAACAATTAGATTTTTAAGTTAATCCTTAATCTCTGAGAGTTTGATCTTTAATTTTGAATAAATTAAAATTAGTTAGAAACAGTAACTCTCACTTCAAACAGCTGTGTGAAGTTCAAATTCTCCATTTTATTTCAGAGTTCTTTTTCTTCTGTTGAAATAAAGTAAAATTAAATGTAATGCTTTTTAATTTTAAAATATTAGTAGTTGTTACCTTTAAACAGTAAAACATGAAGAATGATGCTTTCCATATTCTTCTGTTTTCCAAATGTTCAACCATAAACAGATATTGATTCTATACTTACATTATTTCAAATGAATATTAATAGAAGGCTAACATAAGACTGTCTGAGTATATTACTAGGACTAGAAAGTCTCTCAGGTTGAATGGCTGGTTAGTTGAGTGATTATATAAAACTTACTGGTTTAAGTAAGTGATTTGGAACACACACTTCTGCCTACCATCTCCTTTCCTTTAACATCAAGAACATATTCCCAATGCTGTATGTCTAAAACATCTTTCATGAAACAGATGTTTATTTTTTGTGTACATTTTGCCCATGTGTTTAAACCTAAGAAACTTCCATTTAATTTAGGACTTTTAACAGATGTTTTATTAGTTGAAGAGCTTATGCAAGAGAAAGAGGAAGGGCAGGTTTATTTTAAATTCCCTAAAAATGTCCCTGTTTGAAAACAGTAGAACGGTGGTTGGCAGGGGCTGATGGGGAAGGGTGAATAGGAAGTGAGTTTAATGGATGGAGTTTCAGCTTGGGAAGATGAAAAAGCTCTGGAGATGTACAATGGTAATGGTTGCACAACAATGCGAATGTACTTAGTGAACTGAAGCATACGCATAAAGATGGCTAAAATGGCAAATTTTATATGCATATTTTACCACAATAAAAGAGTCCGTTAATTTTAAATCCAGGCAAGATATAACATGATTTCAGTGAAAACTTTCTTTTTTTTACAGTATTTCAAAATCAGTGCCTTTTAGTTAACCTTTAGCATAACTAAGTTTTGTGCCTTTTGTGACTCTAACAAAATACTCCTCCTGATGGGGATGCTGATGGAACAGTTAATGAACTCTTGGTTCATTAACAGTATAGTCTTCGCTCTAATCCATAGTCTGTTTTGACAGTCTGAGGAGAAAGAAGGTTCTATTTCTAAATAGTAACAGATTGGCTTTTAAAAACTGGAAGTTGATCAACATTTTTCAAGGTGGGCACAAACAGATCTAATGACAATTTCTTTTATAAAGTGGAATTTGGACCAAATATTGCATCTTTAATGGTTAAATAGCTTCTATTTGTGAAATATATTCTGAATATATATATATATATATATA
>NW_016820098.1:1601432-1602990 GCF_001698545.2 Rhinopithecus bieti | reverse complement strand
TAGTTTTATAGAAAAGTTTTAAAGGCTTGACTTGTTCATTTGGTTTGGAATTTATATGAGTATGATTTTGATGAGTAGCAGGTTATATGTTTAAAACTATGAAGTTACACAGCTCTGTCTATGGATATAACCCAGCTAAAGTTAAAATGGCTACTCACACCATATAGAAGGCAAAAGAGAATTCACATTTTTTAAAATTTAAAAAGTTAAAACGTTTCTATGAGAAAAGCAGACAAAAAGGGAACCCCTAACTTAACACATATTCAGGGATTTAAATGAGCTGTGTAAAGAAACAGAGTCACTAAAATATTCTCACCCCACTTAACATGTACATCACTTCCCTGCTCCTGGCTTTCCCCAGCTTCCTAGTGTCTATCAGATTGAATCCAGCTTAAGTGGATAAATCCTAGATCCTCCATGGACCCACCATATAGATTATACATTTTTTTCCTTTTCCCAACCATGTTCTTGATTCCAGGTGGGGAAGTGTCCTATTTCTGTCACTAGGATGTCTTCATCATGCTTCTCGATGAAGGATTATCCTTCCACTTTTGCTCCTCATGCCAGATGCTCTCCATCCTTTAGGCCCAACTCAAAACTCACTTCCTCTCCAAAGTCATCTCAATGCCATATATCCTCTGGGGTTAATCTATTCACTAATCACCTAACGGAGATGTAAAGAGGAGGCACTGTATGTCCAGCATGATGCTGGGCACTGTGGGAAGTTGAAGACAGGGTAGAAGATGTAGCTCTGGCCCTCAACTGCAGATGCCATCCAGCCTTCCTAACTAGACCGTCACCTTTGCAATGACTGACTGGTCCTATATTACTCTTGTAGTATCCTACTTAGCTGAAACATCTTGGATGAGGTGGGACATACCCTGGTTATTGAAAAGTCTGGGTGATTGCACCACATCTGCCCTGTGTCTATGGTAAGCAAATGAAGAACAACTGGAGAAACCTTAGCAGTCCTTGGACATGAAAGGAATATTTTCATAGGCACTCAACTCTAGGGCTCACTGTACAGAGTTAACAAATGCTGAATGAATAAATGGATGACAGCCTTCTTAAGGGAAGAGGAGTAAACTATTAGGATGGGGTGAAGTTTAAGTAAGTGAGAAGAGAGTTGGGGCATTGATTTCGCTACAGCAGAAGGGAAAGGGATGCCTCTTTGAGTAAGGACACAAGGACCACATCAAGGATTTCATATGCTAGCTTTGACCAACACACGGAGCCACAGGCCAATGGGACAGCTGTCATTTTGGCAACTTTGTTAAGAGGCATAAGATTTTGTTGAATTCGCGGCCGGGCGCGGTGGCTCAAGCCTGTAATCCCAGCACTTTGGGAGGCCGAGACGGGCGGATCACGAGGTCAGGAGATCGAGACCATCCTGGCTAATATGGTGAAACCCCGTCTCTACTTAAAAAAAAAAAAAAATACAAAAAAACTAGCTGGGCGATGAGGCGGGCGCCTGTAGTCCCAGCTACTCGGGAGGCTGAGGCAGGAGAATGGCGTAAACCCGGGAGGCGGAGCTTGCAGTGAGCTGAGATCCGGCCAC
>NW_016820098.1:1589641-1601300 GCF_001698545.2 Rhinopithecus bieti | reverse complement strand
AAAAAAAAAAAAAAAAAGATTTTGTTGAATTCGCTAAATTTTACCTGGCTAAGGCGAATACCCTAGCTTTACTACAAACCAGTAGAGCAGAAAAATTGCCCTAGAAGCATAGGAAATGGGCCAAAAGAGAGTGTCAAAGAGACAACAGGTTCTAACAATAGAAAAGTAGGCAGCAATTTAGACAGAGTAGGTATGGGAGAGGGAGACAAAGGTGGACAAGGAGGACTGAGCAATGGTCTAGGACAGATGGTACGAGTACTGCCATCCACACCGCACTCTCCTGCAGGGAGGGACCCAGTCAGTGGGGGCCAATGAGCGAGATCTTGCTAAGGCATGCAGTCTGGCCTCAGTGTAGCGCAGATCCTTTCCTAGAACCAAACAGCATTAACATGTAGGACATTGTTCCAAATTTCCAAAAGCTCATTTGCAATTTCTTTGGTAACAGAAATATATTTTCCTCCAGAAATTAGGTTAGGTTAGGCCAAATCGCAAAAGTCTATTTAATAATCCATATGTACCTGAAGTTTAGACCTCTCCACGGGCATTTCACTCATTTCCAATTACCCCAATGTTCCAGTTACTCTGACCGCCTAAGAAATTACCTCCCTACACCTCAAATGTTATGGGCTTAAAACAATAACAACTTTCATTTTGTTCATGAAACTGCAGCTTGGGGCAGAGCTCAGCAGGGATGATTCCCTGGCATTGGGAGGGGAAAGGAAGACCTGACGACCGGGCCTGGAGTCATCTGACAGCTGGCCCTCACTTGCCTGCCAGTTGATGCTGGATGTTGGCTGAGACTTTAGCAAGAGATGCTGGCTGAAATACCTACTCTTGGCCTCTCTATGTGGTCTGGATTTCCTACAATATGGTGACTGGATTTTAAGGAAAAATGTCAAGAAGAAAAAGAATAGCCAGAGAGAAAAAAATTGTGTTCTTTTTCTGATCTATCCTTGGAAGTCACCTAACATTATTTCCACTGTACTCTATCAGTTGAACCAATCATAAGCCCATTTAGGTTCAAAGGGAGGGTCAATAGACTTCACCTCCTGATGGAGATTCTAGAAGCAAGATTCTAGAAGAACATGTGACAATGCAGTGGCTCACGCCTGTAATCGCAGCCCTTTGGGAAGCCAAGGTAGGTAGGATCTCTTGAGGACAGGAATTCAAGACCAGCCTGGGCAACATTGCGAGACCCCATCTCTATAAAAATAAAAACAAAAAAATTAGCTGAGCATGGTGGCATATGCCTATAGTCCTGGCTACTCAAGCAGCTGAGGTGGGAGGATTGCGTGAGCCCAGGTTTGAGGTTACAGTGAGCTGTGATTACACCACTGCACTTCAGCCTGGGCAATAGAGTGAAACCCCATCTCTGAAAAAAAATTTTTTTAATGTGGTAATGGATTCAATTGTAAGGTTATTTTTGAATACAATCTGCCACAACATTTAACATTCATTCTGGGGAAAATACAATATATAATAGTAAGTCCTCACAACATCATTGACAACAAAACCAATTCTTTTTTCTCATTAACATTACAACAAAACGATGTTGAACAAAATGACAGTATTTGAGGCTCTGCTGTATATTCCAAGTTGAAAGGCAATAGAGCATAGTGAATAAAGAGCCAGGACTCTGGAGCCAAATGCCTAGAGCTCTATTATATACTTGTGTGACACTCAACAATTTAAGCTCTCAGTGCCTCAATTTCCTCATTTATAAAACTGGAATGTTGTTAAAAAAAATAGTTATTTTGAAAATAACTTTGAAGACTATCTAGCTTCCTAAATGTTAGCTATTATTATAATACTCTTCCAATTCTGACGGATTCTTCCTGCCTCCTTGGGGGATGGTGGTGGCAGCACTACCAGAAGTAGAATATTAATAATAACAGTTCACATGATTGAGTACCTAATACCTGTCAGTTTCTATGCCAAGTAAGTTGACTCAAAAATCCAAGAGGGAGGCCCTAATATTATTCACATAAGAAAACTGTGACTTAAGTAACTTGCCCAGAGTATCACTAGCAAGTGGTAGAAACAGGCCCCTGATCAGTTTAACTAGATAGAAGGAGCCTGAGTCCCTGGAGGACTGTGTGGAGCAGAGCCCTTCTCCCAATCCTGCTTTCTGGGTGACTGAAAAATGAAGAATGTTGGATTATACCATTAAGACTGGGGGCTGTTAATTACAGCAGTGACCCTGTCCTGACTGGGTTAGTACAGGGAAGATGGTAGAGATATTTTTGGAAATATCACTAATTTAAAGACTTTTCATAAAATGCAATGGTTTTCATTATTTGCATGAAACAGGGTATTTGCATAAAAGAAAATATTCTCTAGGTCAGTTGCTACCAGTCTCATTTGTCTTCTGAACTAGAGGACAAATAGCCTCTGGCCAACTGGGAATAGGACTGAGCACACCGACCTGGAATCCCTGACATGGATGGGAACAGATTGCTCACAAATGAGGCCGGTTGTTCACCAGCTGCAGAATGTCTCTTCTGGGGTTTCACTCTGGTGTAAAACCTAATGGTTCCCAGGTTGTTTGTCTGTTTTGTTTTGATGTTCTGTTTTGTACCGTTTCCTTTTAAAATTCTCTTTTGGACTGCAGTGGCCAGTGTGGCTGTGGGAAAGAGAACCCCAGTTAATGGTACATATAGGTCTCTGGGCAAGTTCTCTATATAGTTAGACTGCATGTTCTGTGATGGAAGGCACCTGCCCTGTCTTGTACCTCACAGCAACTCTGGGGTCTAGCTCAATGCCTGACACCTAGTATGTGCTCAAAATTTGCTGAATGCATGAAAGACTGAATGGTCGAATAAAAGCTCAAGCAAACAAAAGCCAGGTTGCATAAAGGCACTTGGGTTCTCCAAGCCAGCGGCATATCTCACTTGAGGATTCCGTCAGGGAGGACCTCATATGCCTACTATAATACTGTGAATGCAGTAGTCAGTTAATAAATGTTTGCCAGTTGAGTGACTGTGCTGCACATGATCCACGGTAAGACGTGGGAAGGTATAGGATGGGGAAACTCTTGTGAGATGCTATTTTTGATCTCCAACGCTATTGTAAATATGGTCGTCACAAAGGTGATCATGGTTTGAGTTACATGAATCATATCAAAGTCTGTGGGAGTCACCAGAGCCAAAGAACACAGCAGTTTTATTGACATTTACCTCTAATAGATAGGGCTTAAATTCATTAAAGCAAACAAAATCCAGAATCATCTTTTAAAAAAATTCATCCTTGCATAAAAGCAATGTGCAACCTTTGGTCTTCCTGCAGTCACTGGGAGAGATTCAGAAAATGTGAAGAATCCTCCCATCAACACAGGCAACAGCTGGAATGTCTTTCAGGTTAGAGATTTCTTTCCTATAAATCAAATATAAAACTGCATTGTGACCTGAGAATATTCTGGTTACTAAATTTTAAAGGGATGCTGTGTCTTTATTTAAAGGCACTTATGAAAATACGTGCAACAAACCCCCTAAAGTTCACTACCGAGATAAAAGGGCAGACTGTTTTAGTTTGGCTGCAGTGAATTTCAATATTTATCATATAATTTTTATATCAAAATCTTAGTGGGCATTAACTTTTATGGTATCACTTCTGGAAACAATAAAAAATACTACATTTTGGAATGCTATTTCTAGTTAGATTTCCATCCTGAAGCACCAGTTAAATACACGTGGATTTTGTGAAAATAATGGCACATTCCTTTTTGAAAAGTTTCAAACACTTGGCATTGAGAAGCAAACAGTACAGCCTGGAGTCAGAGATTTTAAACTTTTTCCAAGTTTCTTTATCAAGTTGCTACAGAGACTAAAAGCTTCCAAGGCAAGTGTTCTTTTCTAATCCAAAGAATAAGAAACGTTTGAGAACATCTCTTTCGTAATTCCTTTGAGAACACACAAAGACAAATTGCTAAGCTTCCATTTCAAATGCGAGGGATTTGGATTGAGTTTAAAGAACAGCTTGTGCAAAATGTCATAGCTCCCATTCTCTTACGCGGAGACAGTGGGTGCTGATGTCATAGAAAGGATGACTCTGGACGTTCTGAACGTAGGAGCTGTGACGGTAGCTGACCAACTGCAAAGTTATGCTGTTGGTTTGGAGAGGAAGATCAGGCACTATTTTCTGCACATTTAAAGAAACATGTAGAATGAGACAATTACTTACATAAGTCACACTAAACAATACTATTAACACCCCTTGTGTTGCTCTTAAATATCCAATAAGGCCAATAAGGTTCTGCATTCAGATACTTGGGAAGTGTCTCCACTTCCGGCTTTAATTTCAAACATGCCTCATCCTAGAGACCTCTGTCAGATAAACCTTTAGGGCTCTCTCTTGAGTATCTGGAATTAACATGACAATTGATCAGTTCACACATGTATGTGCTTTACATTAAGCTGGAAAGCCACATACGTTCTTTAATGCTTGCTTCAAATGCTATGAGCACATGAAGTACCTTCTAGAGTATTTCTTTAGCTACAATCTCGTATAACATCCAGCATTCTTCATCGAAGTACTACTTGCTTATCTTCTCTGAGTGGATAAAGGCTCTTTTGTAAATAGTTATAGTCTTACTACTGTGGCCCATGGTTTTAACTCGCATAACTTGTACTAATACTACGAGTTTTCCTCTTAACCCCTGTCTAACCAGGCAAGGGTTTCCCAATCAGATAAAATAAAGTTACAGTTTGGTAGCTATACAAACATATTACTCCTTTTCATGCAGAATTTAGAGAACATTGCAAAATTCACACACTCAAAGTGGACCTGAATGTGGAAATGGGGGGATGGGTTTTGTCCAGTGCTGTTCTATCACCTTTCGGCATCACTAACGTACATATCAATGGACTCGGGGGTGGATAAAATTCAAGAGGGCCTGGGGAACTCGGTTGGGAAAAAATTACATCTTCAGTTTCACTAACCTCAAACTGAAATTTAGTATTTCCTTCAATTAAAATGTAGGCCACAAACCACAGCACCCGTGATATTGTTGCCAAGAGAAATCACAGATATTTTCACCTCATTTTACAGTTGTTGTAGATATCCTGAAATATCTTTTATGCTCACCACTACTTCAAAATTATGGTAGTTATTATAACTGCTATTAGTTTGTATTATTTAATAATGTGTTACTAACAAAACATGTATCACAATTTTGTAAACTTTAGTTGACGTTTTTCAATGAATGAAAGTGGTTTGATTTGTAACCCTGCATACTTTATTTTATGCATGTAAAAGCATAATTCTGAGAAAAGTACATAGGCTTCACCAGGCTGCCAAAGAGGTCCATGGCACCAAAAAGGTTAAGAATGCCCAAAACTATACACAAAATATTTAATAATGCAACAGCCAGGTTTCTAGAGTAACTCGTTCCTTGCCAGCATCTTTTGAAGCTGCAACAAACATGACCTTGAAATCAACATAGTCTCAATGCTGTAAATAAATGATTCTGATGAGAGTCTTTTTTTCTCTTATTTTCCTATAGGAAAAGACCTGTAGATTCTAGAGCATCTCTGCTTTCACGGCATAGGTTGTTTTCTTTTAGTGATAAACTTCATCATTGAGATTTTGCCATCAACACTGAATTATTTTCTTATATTTCATACTGCTAAAATGCCATCTATTTTGAAAGGGCATTGAATACAATTATTATAAGACTTTAATTTAAAACATCATAGAAACAGCACCAAGAAAATCTCTGCTACCTGGAAAAACTATAATGGTAATTCCACATTTCGAGTAAAAGAAGTAAATGGCAAAGTGTACCTCATTGAAGATAGTGCTGTTAAATGACAGTGCTACTGGTCTTATCCGTGCTCAACTGAAATGTTACATATAAATTATCATTTTTCTAGGGGTGTTAAGAATATGGCCTCTGGGTTATTATAATTTTGAGATCAGTTAAATGATGAGATTACGTCTCTGTAGATATGCCTGGAATGAAAGCACATTAGACTTTTGGAAAATCCTCCATGGAGACTCTGACCAAAAATAGACATGTCAAATGCCAGCAAGTTAAATGATTATTCACTCATTGAAAGCTATTGAGAAATTATTGATATGCCCACAGTTATTCTCTTATTACTGTAGCTAAATTCTGTTCAAAATTTTCACCTCCAAGAGTAAAATAAATGCTATTAGAATTCTGAAACGAATAAAGAACATAAAAATTAAAACAATATATTCTTGCACTAAATTAGGGTATAATTCACACACTGTTAATATACAGTATTCATATATACAGTTCAACCAGTTTTTTCTACTACTTAAAATACTAGCTGTATTACATGTAGTGCTCTAAAATTTGCCCCTTTTTCTGTTAAACTTGTAAGATTTAGACACCTGGTTATAAATCTAGACTTTGGCTAACTTCAGTACTACAGATATTCTTTAAATTACAAGCTCCAAAACAATTCAATCTGTATGTCATGAAAGAAAATCTGAAATTACTAAACTTGGGAAGGAAAGGAACTATAATACGAAGAAAACAATTTGTAGTATATAGTATTATAGGAATAAAGATAAAATTCTTATTAATCACAGTTATCAAATTATTCATTTAAGATCCTGAGCAAATTGTGAGTGATCACTTCTATCTGTGTTTGAGTTAAAGTAGAACGAGTATCAATGACACATTTTGTTTGAGGGCTATTGTTTTCTTCTTTAGGTAATTACGATGATTTTAAAAAGTAACAACAGCTTACATGACTCCTTAGCAAAGACCATCTCATGCCATTCTCTTCACAGCTGAATTTTCAGGGGAGGATACTGGAAATATGCACTTTGCTCTAACAACCAAAAAGCAATTGCATGCACACATGTCAAAGGTTCCACCCCAACTTCCTTGGCATATTCCCGATTATTTCTCTCTAAACAGGAAGCTGTTGACAATTTTTCCTGGTACTTTCAGAACACCAAAGGTCTTATTTATAAGCAAAATCCCAACTTTTATTTCAGTTATGTTATTTCCCGTGGTTCCTATTGTTGCTAAATATGAATGCTGCAAACAAGATAGAAACCAATTCCAAACTATTTTGGGCTGATTCAGAATTGAGTAGCAATTGTAAAAAGAAAAGTTAGAAACACATTGCAAGGCTATGCTGGAGTTTTTAAACCCAAAACAATACTGAAGGGAGGATTCCTGGAATTCAAGAGAGAATATTTGGCTCAAGCTGCAAAATTCGTACGTCTACATAATGTTATGTTAGCAAGTGTGGAGCTTGCAAGGCGATTATATTTTAACCTACTTCACAGAACATTAATCCAAATCTAACTAAATTCCAGAGAACCTGCCTGAAATTCACAACTAGAAGCTGCTTCACATTTTCCCCTTGGTACAACAATAATTGCTCATGAATACAAACTTGTAGGAGGTAAGAGAGAGGGGAAAACCACAATGAGCTATAAAAACATCTAACTATTGTATATAAAGCAAACTAATTACCTCACTCAGAAGAAGTGCAAGATTTAACAGTCCATGCTCTGCAGCCCCTGGAAACAGCAGTAGCAGCAGCAGCAAGGTCCAGCATCCACCAGATTCTCACAAGCCTTTGACTGTGTGGACTCAGCCACAGACTCTGCCTCTAGCTGACGTCAAAGTCCCTGTCACATGGCCAGATGAAAGCCAAGAGATCATTGGTTGTCGTAGCAACCACAGACCGGCTCTGAAATTATTTCAATAGGTCATCTGTCACTGTGGGGTGTGTGTGTGTGTGAGACAGAGAGAGTATGTGTGTACACACGCACCATAGAACCATCACGGACAGCTCCCCGACAACCTCAGCCCCCGAAGTTGTGACTCCAGCATGCCTACAACTTTCCTCTGCAAGGCTTTGGTGTCTTCTCTCTACAGTTACTTGCAGGAAAATACATGCCACCCTGAAGTTCTCATTTGTTTCACTATCACCAGCATGAAGCATGTCTCTCTCTCTTTCTCTATAACAAAAGGAAAGAAACTGAAAAATTCTGGAGTAGTTTTCTTAGCCAATTAAACTTATGTGCAAGCGAATATATAAAATAGAAGCTCAGGGGAGGGGTGGAAGAAAATGTATTTTAAAACTATATCAGAATATACATAGATATACTGAGACCATGTTTGTGATGGAAAGAAAAATAAAAAACAGTGAGTGGTGGCTCAGAGACAGATGAGACCGTCTAATGATCCTGATACCAAGTAGGATGTAGACATCAGATAACATAAATTCAGGATTCCTGTACTGTAAAATGGATAGGCAAAAATGATGACCAAAGGAGTCTCAAAACAGTGTTACTTTAAAAAAACCCTGTGAGTAAGCTGAAAACTTTGCTTTGGGGCCATATGGGTGCCAAATCCTCTACTCTTGAGTCCTCTCATCCATACCCCTTTGCTAGGACTCAACATTGAGTACCCAGGGGCCAGGTAATGAAAGCCCAGAGCCACAGAATAAAAGGGTTATCTCACATGTTTTCTAACATTAGCTTTATTTCCTTTAGGACCACCCTGGCTTAACTTTTAACTCTGCACACGAGCCTATTTCCCAGTTAATTCTCCTTCTTAATTAATGGGAAGCCAATTAAACAAAATCAGTGAAACTCACAGGAAGGTACTCTGAAAAAGACATTCAGAAAATGTATGCCCAAACAAAGGACAAGGAGTTAAAAGGCAGGGAAGAGGAGACTGTCCTCAAAACCCTAAGGACCTTTACATGCTAGGCTTATAAGGACTTCTATTCTGTTTCTTAAAAAAATAATAAATAACTAAACAAATAAGCGTAGCTCTGGGGTGCTACAAAATATAAATGAAACCTAAGGCAGCCAGGCAGATTACATTTGTGTCCCTGTAAAAGAATGAAATTTCTTTAGTAGAATCAGAAATTGCTTCTTTAATAATAAGACTAATGTTCAAACCGCTTGGTCATATAACCTTCCTATTCCATCCTCCTTTTCATCTTCCTTTATTTCTGTCTCAACCCCAATTGGGAGAAAAGATAGATGTTTATTTAAAAAGTTATTTTCCTGATATGATTAGCTGCAGCACTGCAAAACTGAAATCAAATTATAAAGAACTTTCCTCCTTTAATTTCAGACTAATGACAGTTGGGAATTTACCTGTTTGAATGAGGACAATGGAATTCAATGTCTACCTAAAGCCTCCCTAGCAGATTTCACCAACAGCCACAATTCATAAACTAACAATTTGTTCCAATTATTGTTCTGCTTTTATGTTCAGAAATGCACATTATAGTAATGAGGGAAAGGGAAGAGGCAGAGAAACATACCCTTCTAGCTTTCCTGGGACCCATGTTCTCTGAGCTGCGTAATTTACCGTCTCTCTGGCTCTAATCCATGGCTGCCTAATCAACTCTTCCTCCTCTTTATGCAGCTTTAGCATTTAAGAGAGAAAAACTGCAGTGCCACATTCTGCTAAGAGGTGATGTCTTCTGAAATAAGAAGTTCTTAGTTCTAAAAAAAAAAAAATGCCTCAAATTCAGGACTTTAAACGGATTAATTTGAAAATTAGCAAAAAAACAACACTTTTATTTTGACTGGTCTAACATTTTAAGACTAAGTATACTTTATGCTGCCTTGGGCTTCAGCTCATCACTATTTAATATATTCAGTGAACTGGCTGGGCATGGTGGTTCATGCCTGTAATCCCAGCACTTTGGGAGGCTGAGGCTGGTGGATCACAAGGTCAGGAGATCGAGACCATCCTGGCTAACACAGTGAAACCCTGTGTCTACTAAAAATACAAAAAGTAGCTAGGCGTGGTGGCACATGCCTGTAGTCCCAGCTACTCAGGAGGCTGAGGCAGGAGGATTGCTTGAACCCGGGAGGTGGAGGCTGCAGTGAGCCAAGATCATGCCACTGCACTCCAGCCTGGGCGACAGAGTGAGACTTCATCTCGAAAAAAAAAAAAATTCCAGTGAACTGACCTTCAAAATGAAAAGTGGGTGCACATAGTCCTTTTTTCTACAACATGCTTCAACCAGAAACTGAAGAGAAAGATTAAGTAATTTGCCTACCTACTCATTTTCCTTTGCAAACTACCTAGGTTTAGAGTTTCCTCTTAGAGTGAAGGAAGCTACCAGTCTTCTGTGAGGTTGAAGGCATGATGATGATCTCTTTGGAGCTCAGATTTCTACCAATTTGGTTAATTAACCCAAATGTAGTTGAACGTATCATAGGAAATACATGAGAGCTTTCTCCAATCACAGCCCACTACACTGAAGAGAATATGTGCCATTTTATTTTCTAATTGACAAGTCTTTTTTTAAAGGTGAAAATGGTTCACCAAATTTAAAAATACCCATTCAAAAATAGTTCTGCATCTTATTTTTTACTCTTTGTAAGAATGTCAAGGCTGCCTATTATTAGTTTGACCACTTTGCCAGAAATAACTTGTAAATGCCACTAAATAAGCAGTCTGACCTGGGCTCACACACCTGAACTAACAGGTGGTTTGGGTCATGCAATTCTAACCAGTCTTTTGTCAATGTTTGTAGGTAGGGACGTTGCTGTCTCCTCTGTCTTAACGTTAGTGGGCAGGCCTGGACTTACTGTTTAGAGCTACCGAGTTCAAATTTCTTCTTTTTTATGGTTGGACCTTGAACAAGTTACTTAAGTCCTCTAAGCTGCAGTGCCTACATCTTAAGGTTGTTTGGAGGATAATAAAGTTAATATATTATAAAATTCTGACACCTTGCCACAGGGTAGATGGCTCAAGTGTGTATGTCATTTCTTGTTTATCTGTCTGACTCTGATAAGCCTACAAAGATCTTCGGGGAAAGGATGAAATCTTATTCATCTGTACAACACTACAGTTAGCACACAACCCAGAACACAGTGAGTCCTCAATCCATGTTGAATGACTCAACTATTGGGAAATAAATGTTGAAGAGTAGAAAGAAATGGTTCCTTTTTCTTCCTACTAATAGGGAAGAGAGCCTCTCTCCAACCCCCAATCTCAAAAAAAGGCAAAGAAGAAAAAAGAAAGAACAAAAATATTGAGTTCTCATAAACTTTTCTAAAACTGCATGGCTCCAAGTAAATCAAACTTAACCCTACTAAATCATAAATATTTATTATGAGTACATGTAAGTTATATGTGGACGTATTTAATGGTTCTTGCTGTTGATGTTGGAAAATCTTTTACACTGAGACGCGAACGACACTGTCTGACAGCTTTGAAGAGAGCAGTGGATCTCCCAACACGGAGGTTGAGATCTGAGAACGGACAGACTGCCTGCTCAAGTGGGTCACTGACCCCTGAGTAGCCTAACTGGGAGACATCCCCACTAGGGGCAGTCTGACACCCCACACCTCACAGGGTGGAGTACACCCCTGAGAGGAAGCTTCCAAAGTAAGAATCAGACAGGTACACTCGCTGTTCAGCAATATTCTATCTTCTGCAACCTCTGCTGCTGATACCCAGGCAAACAGGGTCTGGAGTGGACATCAAGCAATCTCCAACAGACCTACAGCTGAGGGTCCTGACTGTCAGAAGGAAAACTATCAAACAGGAAGGACACCTATACCAAAACCCCATCAGTACGTCACCATCATCAAAGACCAGAGACAGATAAAACCACAAAGATGGGGAAAAGCAGGGCAGAAAAGCTGGAAATTCAAAAAATAAGAGCGCATCTCCCCCTGCAAAGGAGCG
>NW_016820098.1:1579384-1586031 GCF_001698545.2 Rhinopithecus bieti | reverse complement strand
AAAAAAAAAAAAAGAAAATCTTTTACACTAACTGACATTAATTGAGTGCTTACTACATGTGGAATATTTTTCTAAGTATTATACATTTATTAAATCATTTACTATAATAACCCTATGAGGCAGGCACTATTCCATATTTCACAACTGAAGAAACTGAAGACAGAGATTAAGTAATTTGCTTACCTACTACATAGCAGAGCCAGGATTTATACTCAAGAAGCTTAGTTCTGTAAAATTTTGGAAATAACTTACATTTGATATGTTTTTAGAAAAAATTGAATTATTTCTCATGTTTATTTTACAAGGTAGGCTTGTTTTATTTTTTAATTTTTTGTGAAAGGGAGAAGGCCAACTTATCTTTTTTTCATCTTGGAACTCGAAATATCTTAATCTATCTTTGGTCTAAGGAGTTCTATGGTAAGAAAAGAATCTAGTCAGAAAAATTTGAATCAAGGAAAATGGGCAAAGTAAACTAGAGAAAATGTCCTGAATAAAACTATGCCTAAATTATAGTCTTTGCTGAAGCAGTATTTAGAATGCACAGGTTTGGGTGATTTGGGTCATCTATGACCCACTATGATGAAGTAGCATGTGTTCAATACTCTCACTGAAATAACAACAATAGCTAGATTTTTTTTTATGGCTGGAAGACATTAAAGAGTGGTAGAGGCATCAAAAATTTTAAGTGCCAGGGTCTCAGATAAAAGGAAAATATATTGAGTGTCTTATTCCATTTGGACTGCTATAACAAAATATCATTAACTAGGTAGTTTATAAACAACAGAAATGTATGTCTCACCGTTCTGGAGGTTGGGAGGTCCAAGATCAAGGCTCCTACAGATGTGGTCTCTGGTGAGAGCCTATTTCCTGGTTCCTGAATGGCACCTTCAAGCTGAGTCTTCACATGGTAGGATGGGCACACAGGACCAAGATAGCTATTTAGGGCCTCTTTTATAAGGAGATTTATCCCATTTATGAGGGCGCTACCCTTATGATCTGATAACCTCCCAAAAGGGCCCACCTCCTAATACCATCACTTTGTGGGTTAGGGTTTTAACATAGGAATTTGGGGAAGATACAAACATTTAGTGAAGCACTGAGATAGAGACTCTGCATTTCCCACTGCTTTTCTTCTTAAATTATTGGATGATTCTTAAGTGGTGTGGGGTTTTTATCATTCTCAGAAGCTGAAGAGATAAAAATTGGAGTACAAATATTTAAAAATATTCAAGACTTGAGGGACTGAGATTGTAGAGAGAGAGAAAAAAATGGAATCACAGAGAAGATATTCCAACAATCTGTACTGTTTTCCCCTTGAAGCATTTCCCAATTCCTAAATGGCATGAGACAAGAGGACAAGAAGTGAAACATGAAATGCAGCAAAGAGGCTAAAACAGAATGGCAGAGTTTGGCAGCTGTGTAGTGCCAGGGAAACCAAAATTACAGTTCAGATCCTCCAAGGAGTTGGAACCTGGTAAACCTAAGTTTTCACATCTCAAAACTGAAAGGTTAAGTCCTAGAAGAAGTGAAAAACAGGAAATAGAGGAGCCTTCACAAAAGCCAGGATCCACCCTAGAATCATTACATTCCCTAACTGGATGAAGATAATTTGCCCCCTTTCTGACCACCTTCCAAAAAAAATCAACCCTTTTTAAAGGAAGATGACATTTTCCGGAACCCCTAACATTTTTCATACATCATTTTCAATTCAATCCAAAATCACTAAGCATGCCAGGAAATAGGTCTAACTGACCAAAATCTCTGAGGAGAAAATAGGCAATATAGGGAGACTCATAAGTTATTCATTTTCTGTAATCATCAGACAGGGACTTTAAAATAACTCTTATTTGTATTTTCAAGGAAATAGATGGCAAACTGGAGAATTCTCACACAAAAATGAAATTTATAAAAAAGGAAAATATTAAAATTAAATAACTAAAAAATACAATGGAAAGTAAAAGTACAATAGATGGGTTTAAGAGCAGAGAACATACATAAAATGAAAAAACTAATGAAAGAGACAGATCAGCAGACAATATCTAGACTGAAGCATGATAAGAAGAATAGAAAATACAGAAAAATGTAAGAGACATTGGAATATGATGAAAGGCTAACGTGAATTTGAAAGACGAGAGAAAAGGAACATAAAGAATAAGCAATATTTGAAGAGAACACAGAAATTTTCAAAACTTACAAAAAGACACTGTGAAAGAAAAATATCTTGGGCCCCCAAAATCACAAAGCTAAAAGGAAAATTCAAGCTAGTAACTGCTCAAGCCAAACCTGTCTCCCATTCTATTCAAAGCCATCCCTTTGCTCACTGAGATAGATGCATTTTCTGACTGACCCTTTTGGAAAGGCTTATCAGAAACTCAAAAGAATGCGACCATTTGTCTCTCCCCTACCTGTGACCTGGAAGCCCCTCCCTACTTCGAGTTGTCCCCACCTTTCTGGATGGAACCAATGTACTTCTTACATATATTGATTGATGTCTCATGTCTCCCTAAAATGTATAAAACTAAGCTGTGCTCTGATGTCCTTGGGCACGTGTCATCAGGACTTCCTGAGGCTGTGTCATGGGCATGCGTGACTTGGCAAAATAAACTTTCTGAATTAACTGAGACCTGTCTCAAATGTTTGGGGTTTACAACACAAAACAACAGATTTAAAAAGTTGTATATACCCCCAAAAGGATAAATAACTACAAATAAAATCACATCTAGAAACCTCATGATCAACCTGCTAAAACTGAAGACAATGCCAAAAGTTTAAAACAGCAAGATAAAACACCACATTGACTTCAAAGGAGCAACAAAAGACTTTTCAATAGAAACTGTCAAATCTAGAAGATAATGGAATAATAAACTTTGAAATGACAAAAGGAAAAAGTGCAAATTTTGTATTATATATACAGAGAAAATGTTCTTTAAAAATGAATGTGGAGGCCAAGTATGGTGGCTCACGCCTATAATCCTAGCCCTTTGGGTGGCCAAAGCAGGCAGATCATGAGGTCAAGAGATTGAGACCATCCTGGCCAACATGGTGAAACCTTGTCTCTACTAAAAATACGAAAATTAGCTGGGTGTGGTGGCGTGCACCTGTAGTCCCAGCTAATCCAGAGGCTGAGGCAGGAGAATCACTTGAACCTGCAAGGCGCAGGTAGCAGTGAGCCGAGATCGTGCCACTGCACTCCAGTCTGGCCACAGAGCAACACTGTCTCAAAAAAAAAAAAAAAAAAAAAGAATGTAAGAATGTGGTGTGTCTTCTGTTCCCAGGAAGACTACAGACTGTAAAAAATAAATTAAATAAAGTAAGAAACAGAGCTTCTGAGACCCATAGGACTATAAAAAAAAACAAACAAACTAATATTTATGTCTTCAAAGTCCTAGAAGAAATTCAATATCCATTCATAATAAAACTCACAGAAAATGAGAATGAGAGGAATGTCCTTATCTTGATAAAAAGTATCTACCAAAAGTCTACAACTAATTTTATACTTAATAGTGAAAGAGTAAATGTTTTCTTCTTAAGATTAGGAACCAGGTAAGGATGTGCACTCTCACCACTGATTCAGCAACATGCCAAAAGTTCTAGCCATTTCAGTAAGGTGAGGAAAAGAAATTAAAGGCATACAGGTTGGAAAAGAAGAAATAACATTGTTTCATTTGTGGATGATATGACTGTCTTATAGGAAACCCCAAGGAATCTGCAAAACAAACAAACAAAACTCCCTATAACTAATAGATGAGTTTGAAAAGATCACAGGATACAAGATAAACCTGAAAACCAATTGTATTTCTCTACACCAGTAATGAACATGGAGAGACTGAATTTTAAAATACAGTGCCATTTATAATTGCTCAAAACCAGATGAAGTAAGTATAAATCTAACAAAACAGGCACAGAACTTGTATTCTGAAAACTACAAAATGCCAATGGAAGAAATCAAAGGTTCAAATAAATGGAGACAGATGCCATGTTTATAGATGGAAAGATTCAACATACCAAAGATATCAACTAACCTCTAACTGATTTACAGAATTAACACAATTCTAATCAAAATCTCAGCAAGATTTGTTACAGATATATACACAATTATTCCGAAATTTATATTGAAAAAGAAAGGAACTAAAATAGCTTAAATGATTTTGAAAAAAAGGAATAAAATGGAAGACATCACTCTAGCTGATTTTTGAACATATTATATAGCTACGACTATCAAGACTGTGGGATATTGGCATGGGGCAGACATGTACATCAATGGAACAGAATGGAGAACCCAATAGCTCACCACTTAAATATGACCAATGGATTTTTGACAAATCTACAAAGGCAATTCAATGGAAGAAGAATATTTTTTTCAACATATGGTACTGGAACAACACCAAAATCATAATCTATAAAATAAGTAATTGATAGTATACACAAGGACCTGTTAAGAAGATGAAAAGACAAGCTACAGGCTGGAGGGGAAATATTTGCAAATCAAATATCTGACAAAGGACTCATATCTAGGATATATAAAGAACTCTCAAAACTCAACAGTAAAACACATAATCCAACTAAAGGATGGACAAAAGACACGAAGGGACATTTTATCAAAGAATATACACAGACGACAAGTCCAAAAAGGTTTTTCAACATCATTAACCATTAGGGAAATTCAAGTTAAAACCATAATGAGATCAGAACAGCTAAAATAAAAAATAGTGACACTACCAAATGCCAGCAAGGAGGCAGAGAAACTTAACTGATAAAGTTACTGTGAAAAACAACTGGACAGTTTCTTTGAAAAATTTAACAAGTTACTATCATGCAACTCAGCAATTGCACTTGGACATTCCAGAGAAATGAAGACAGGCTAACACAAAAACCTGAACCTGCTTGTTTATAGCAGCTAGCTTTATGACAGCCAAGAACTGGGAACCATCCAGAGGCTTTGGGTGGGGGAATGAGAAAACGAACTGTACTATATCCATACGACGGAATACTACTTAGTACTAAAATTGAATGAACTACTTATGCATACAAAAGCCAGCATGAATATCCAGAGAATTTTACAGAGCAGAAAAACAAGTCTCAAAAGTTCACACACTATATAAATCCACTCCCATAAGATTCTTGATATGACAAAATGATCGAAATAAAAAATAGATGAGTAGTTGCAAGGGGTTAAGGAGCAGGTAGGGAAGCCAGTAAAGTGCCCTGGCTGTAAAGAGCAGCAAGTAGGATCCTTGTGTGCCGGACACCTTCTGTACCTTGACTGTATCAGTATCAATATCCTGATTGTAATTTTGTACTGCAGTTTTGCAAGATGTTACCTTTGGAAGAAAATGGGTAAAAGGCATATGGGTTCGCTCTGTATTATTCTTACAACTGTATGTGAATCTACATTTATTTCAAGATAAAAGTTTAATTAGAATTTTTTAAATGAAGGTGAGATAAGATATTTTCAGTGAAAACAGAATTAATTCCAACAGAATTATACCAAATTTCTCAAGAGTTGTTTAGGCATAAGAAAAATGATTTCAGATGGAAACATAGACATATAAAAAGGGAAAATATATAGATAACACCAAAGAAATACTAATTTTATAAAATTAGAATGTTGTGTGGGATATAAAATAAATGTAGATTTCAAATATAGAATATTAGCACAAAAGTAAAAGAGATGAATAGAATTAAAGTGTCCTAAGACTCTAGAATTCTTGTATAAGTACAAATAGTCCCTTATTAGGTGCAATGTAATCCTTGCAGTAACTACTTAAAAAAGAAACAAAAAAACAAACTAAAGAACATACAGCTAATAAGCTAATAGAGCAGAAAAAATAATTCTAAAACTTACTTGATTCCCAAAAGAAGAAAAGAGGAAAAAAGAACAATAAATAATAAGATAATAGAAATGATAAGATTAAAGATGTAATCTTAAACATATCAATAATTACCATAATATATAAACTGACTAAATATTGCAATTAAAAGAAAATAAACATCATATTGTATTAATAAGTATATTGTAATTCTTTGCTGTATACAAGAGACACACTTTGAAATCAAGAGTACAGAAAGGCTAGAAGTAAAAAGATAAATACATATATATCATACAAACTCTACCAAGACAAAGCTGGTATAGCAATATTACTGTCAATACATAATACTTTATAGCTACTAGAGGCTGAGGCAAGAGGATCACTTGAACCCAGGAAGTTGAGGCAGCAGTGAACTATGGTTGTGGAGGAGAGGAGAGGTGGGGATGGGAGGGGGAGACAAGGGGAGGGGAGGGGAGGGGAGGGCAGAGGAGGAAGGAAAGAAAAGAAAGAAGGAAAGAAAAAGGATGAAGGAAAGAAAGGAAAGGAAAGGAAAAGAAAGGAGAAAGGGAAAGGAAAGAGGAAGGAAGGAAGGAGGAAAGAAAGAAAGAAAGAGAGAGAGAAGGAAAGAAAGGAAAGAAAGAAAGAAAAGAAAGAAAGAAAAGAAAGAAAGAAAGAAAGAAAGAAAGAAAGAAAGAAAGAAAGAAAGAAAGAAAGAAAGAAAGAAAGGGGAGCCGCGGTGGCTCAGGCCAGTTGCCTTGGCACTCGGGGAGGCGAGGCTACATGTTCAAGGCCAAACTGGTCAACATTGATGAAAGAAAAGAAAGAAAGAAAGAAAGA
>NW_016820098.1:1569195-1575825 GCF_001698545.2 Rhinopithecus bieti | reverse complement strand
TATACTAAAATATACTTTAAAAAACATAATGCCATTTCACACTTAATAGATTATAGTATAAACATAACTTTTATATGCATTGAGAAACCAAAAAAATGTGTGTGACTCATTTTATTGCAATGTTCACTTTATTACAGTGGCCAGGAATCAAACTTGCAATATTTCTGAGACATGCCTGTATACTGCAACCTAGAAACATTTTGAACTGAATGACAAAAATATATCAAAATTTACATGTAGCACTATTTAATGAAAATGCACATATGTGTTTATGTTAAAACAGAGGTTCTACTTTTGAAGTGGCACTTTGAAAAGCTCCATGGACCTGTTCCCCAAATGACTTAAGTATAACTTGTGAAAATACTTTTTAAAATCATATACATATAAAGTCCCTAATAATCATTCTAAGGGCATATAGACAATGAAGAAACATTTATTCAATAAAATATACTAAAACTCTGAAAGAACACTTAGGATCTCGAGCACTTGAATTAAGATCCAGTCCTTCCTTATCCCTCAGCTCAGTCTGATAAAAGCTCCTCTCTTGAGAAGATGTGGCCCATAAGTGTGGCCTATTTTTCCCATTAGCTCTCAGTCAAGAAATATAATTATCTCCCTTGGAAAGGTAGGACACCAGCCTTTCTCCAGCTCTAAGGTTAGTGAGTGCACCCAAGAGGTTGGGGACTCCCTTCTTCTATCTATCCTCTATTCATAAGGCAGAGACTCTACTCTAGGTCCAGCAGATCAAAAATACCAGGGCTCATATTGCCCTCAATGCACCTTGCTTTTAGGGTAGAGGTTCTACGTCAGGGAAGGCAGTTTGAGAAGACTAGAGACTACTATCACTGCCTAGTGCCTAAAGCAGTTACTCAGAAATTTTTCCCCGATGGAGAGGCCATCCCTAAGAAGAGAGAGCTCTAAAGCTCTCCCCAAAGGAGCTGACTTTATTTGTAATAGAGTGTGTAAAAGTTCAAGTTTAAGGGTGCTCTTGAAAACATGGAGATTTTGATGGTAAACAATTGAGAGGAGGTGGATAACTATAGGAGAGCAAAAGCTAACCTGCAGACTAGCTAGTTTATCAAAGAGAACTGGGAAAGGAGATAGCTAAAAAGATCCTTCCTGGGATGAGAGCAAACCTCAAATATCAACCACCAAAACTTCACTGGATGAATTTAATTGGAGAAGACTGAAATAATTTATGCCCAAGAACATTTTAAGAAATACTAGAAAAATCAGCAAAAAATTAGTGGAGCCTAACAGCTGGGTGTGATATCAAATGAAGCAGACCATATAACAGAGAGACTGGGAAAGAGAGAGCCAAATATAGCTCTACCAAAACCAGTCATTCCAGGGTGATGTGAGTATGCCTAAGGCTATGCCCTCTGAAAATAAATAGTAAAGGCTTTGCAGTGTAGGGAAAATAGACCTCACTAAAATAGTTTAATCAAGTCATTAAAAACAACAACAACAAACCCCCAAGCAAACAGCAACAGAAACTCCAGAGAAGAAAGAAGAATCAGAATCCAAAATTGCTATACTATATTACCTTAAAGGTTCAGCTTTTAATGAAAAGTCATGAGACATGCAAAGCAAAAGGAAAATGTAATTCATACACAGGAAAAAAAAAGCAGACAAAGAATCTATCTGTGAGATGATTTAGATGTAGTATTTTAAAAAGACTTCAAAGCAGCTACTATAAATATGTTAAAAGAACTAAAGAAAACCATATTTTATGAAGTAAAAGAGGCTACAATGACAATGCCTCATCAAATAGAGAATATCAATAAAGAGATAGAAATTATATTAAAAAACCAACTGGAAATGCCAGAGTTTAAAAGCAGAATAACTGAAATGAAAATTTCACTACAGAGAAATGATAGATTTAAATGGGTGGAAAAAAGAATGAGTGAGGCTGAAAATAGGTTGGTAGAGAACATGCAATCTGAAGAGCAGAAAGAAAAAGAACGAAGAAAATGAACAGAGAGAGCCTCAAATAATTATGGGACATCAATATGTATATAAAACATATGCACCTATGCACACATTTCCCAATTTAAATAAAAGCATTAATGTACACATCAAAGAAGCTAATGAACTCCAAACAGGATAAAGACAAATAGATCCAAACCCACACATATCATAGTTAAAATGCTGAAAGATGAAGACAAAAAAAATATTGAAAGCAGCAAGACAAAAATGGCTTATTACATGTAAGGAAACCTTAATAAGATTAACAACTGCCTTAGCAGAAACAAAGGAGGCCAGAAGCCAGAGGGATTACATATTTAAAGTGCTGAAAGAAGACAGCTGTCAACCAAGAAGCCTATATCCAGCAAAACTATCTTTCAAAAATGAAGGCAAAAATAAAGATATTCCTAGATAAACTAAAACAGACCAAATACATTGATAGTAGATCTACTTCACAAGAAATACTAATGGAAGTTCTTCATGCTTAAAGCAAGTGACCTCAGATAAAAAGAGCATCAGAAAAGGTAATTGTGTAATTATAAAAGATGTCATAAATGCATATTTCTTCTTCTTTCTTCTCTTGGCNGGGGAGGGGAGGGCAGAGGAGGAAGGAAAGAAAAGAAAGAAGGAAAGAAAAGGATGAAGGAAAGAAAGGAAAGGAAAGGAAAAGAAAGGAGAAAGGGAAAGGAAAGAGGAAGGAAGGAAGGAGGAAAGAAAGAAAGAAAGAGAGAGAGAGAGAAGGAAAGAAAGAAAGAAAGAAAGAAAGAAAAGAAAGAAAGAAAGAAAGAAAGAAAGAAAGAAAGGGGGAGCCGCGGTGGCTCAGGCCAGTTGCCTTGGCACTCGGGGAGGCGAGGCTACATGTTCAAGGCCAAACTGGTCAACATTGATGAAAGAAAAGAAAGAAAGAAAGAAAGAAAGAGAGAGAGAGAGAGAAAGAAGGAAGGAAGGAAGGAAGGAAGGAAGGAAGGAAGGAAGGAAGGAAAAGAGAAAGAGTACTTTATAGAAATAGTACTGTATTCGCCAAAATTGGCTACATGCTGGGCCACAAGTAAGGTCTTGACACATTATAAACGACTGAAATCACAGAGAATACTCTTTGTAAACAGTGGATTAAAGCTAGGAATCAATATTAGAAAGACAAATAGAAAATCCCTGAATGGAAATTAAACAATGCATTTCTCAATCGTCCATGGGTTAAAGCCATGGCGGTATGATTTACAGGCACACTTCATCTTATTGTGCTTTGCTTTACTGTGCTTCACACATACTGTCATCTTTACACACTGAAGGTTTGTGGCAAACCTGTATCAAGCAAGGCTAGCAGTACTGTTTTTCCAACAGTATGAGCTCAAATCGTATCTCTGTATCACATTGGGTAATTCTTGCACTGTTTTTAAACATTTTTTCATCTGTTATGGTGATCAGTAATCAGTAATCTTTGACATTACTTTTGTAATTGTTTTGGGGCACCACAAACCATGCCCATAAAAGATGAAAAACTTAATTGATGGATGTGTGTGTTCTGACTGCTTGCTCCATTGATTGGCCTTCCTTCATCTCTCTCCCTCCCCTCCAGCTTGCCTATTCCCCGAGATACAGCAATGTTAAATTAGGCCAATTAATAATCCTATAATGACCTCTAAGTGTCCAAGTGAAAGGAAGAGCTGCCTGTCTTTCACTTTATTTATTTATTTTTTATTTTTTGGAGGAGATAAACCAATTTTATGTCTATCATGTTATAGAAAAATCTAGAAATAATAGATTTGTACAGGAAAAATGATAATAAATGAGCGTGCAAAACATATAATTTAAATTTGGTGTTTTCCCCCATGATATTAGGATGATAATCATTTCAAAGCACATGTCTAGCTTCAGAGTAGGACTTGTTCACTGGCCAGAGCCTGCCATGAAACTACGGCTTTCAGCGTCTGTCTGCTCTACTGCCTCCTGACAAAACTCTTGAGGTCTTCAAGAAAACTAATGTACTCCTGGTGCTCCAGGGCTGTGCTGAGCTCCACCAACTCATCTGCAAAAGTGTTGTCCACCCCTCGGTCCGCAAGGAAATCCATTAGGTGGTCATATAAGGCCCAGTCCAAGGAATCTGTGTTGAGTGTATAATTAGTATCCTTCCATTCAGACTCGCCACTGGACTGAAAGCTAACTTCCCTGATAGAGAAGATGTCACTCTCAGCCTCGTCTTCTTGTCCAACCTCATCCTCTGGATAATGACAGTCCAACACAAGGGCCTTCTTGCCATCATTCTTTATAACTTCAACCACGAAATTGGGAGTTGATGTCAGTTCAGGCTCCTGTTCTTCAACCTTCTGCCCGTGCGAGGGTTCCTCCTCACCATGAAATGTTGGTGGGATGCTGTTGTTAATGTTGAAAGTGACAGTGATTTTTTCCCCGGCAACTTTCCGCACTAATTTCGCTTCTGTCCCATTCAGTTCCAGCTCCCAACCTCCAGACATCTTAGGGAGGGTTTTATGCTTCTGGATTTTTCTTTCCTCCTTAATTTCATCACTCAGGAAATCAACAAAAGCTTTGTCTCCTTCAGTGTGCAGCAAGCCGCAGCCACAGCCACAGGCGCAGGGTCCTCGAGGCCGAAGGAGGCCCGGCCGCCGCTCGGAACCTGCGCGCACGCTGAGTAGCCCGAAGGGCCGGGCGCACAGCCGGGGCGCCGGCTGCAGGAGCTGCCGGAAAGGCGAGGCGGGCGCGGCAGCGCGGAGGCTGGGGACGGCGGAGCCCAGCACACGGGGCACGCAGCGCAGCAGAGGTAGCATCGCGGAAACCACTGCGAACACGTGCAGAT
Source organism: Rhinopithecus bieti (assembly GCF_001698545.2). Taxonomy (NCBI): domain Eukaryota; kingdom Metazoa; phylum Chordata; class Mammalia; order Primates; family Cercopithecidae; genus Rhinopithecus; species Rhinopithecus bieti. Next base: position 1,571,045 of record NW_016820098.1, on the reverse strand, counting down.
GCAAAGGACAACCCAGGCCCAGGTCTGTCTCTCACTTTAAATTAAAATCTAGAAATGATTAGACTTAGTGAGAAAAGCATGTTGAAAGCCAAGACAGGCTGAAAACTAATTCTCTTGTGCCAAACAGCCAACTCTACTGCAAAGAAAAAGATATTGAAGGAAATTTAAAATACTACTACAGTGAAGATATGAATGATTAAAAAAAAAAAAAGCAAAGCAGCTTTATGTTCATATGTAGAAAGTTTTAGTAGCCTGGAGAGAAGATCAAATCAACCACAATATTTCCTTAAGCCAAAGTCTGTTCTTAAGCCAGTCCCTAACTCTCTTCAATTCTATAAAGGCTGAGAGAGGTGAAGAAAATGCAGAATAAAACTGTGAGGCTAGCAAAGGTTCATGAAGTTTAAGGAAAGACGCCATCTCAATAACATAAAAGCACAAGATGAAGCAGCATGTGCTGATGGAGAAGCTGCAGCAAGTTATGCAGAAGATCTAGCTAAGATCATTGATGAAGGTGACTACACTTAAAAACAGATTTTCAATGTGGATGAAATCACCTTCGACTGGAAGAAGTTGCCATTTAGAACTTTCATAGCTAGAGAGAAGTCAATGGCTGGCTTCAAGGATTTAAAAAACAGGTTGACTCTTTTGTTAGGGGCTAATGCAAGAGTTAAGTTTAACTTGAAATCAGTGCTCATTTACCTTTCCAAAAAATTGTAGGGCTCTTAAGAATTATGCTAAATCTACTCTGCCTGTGCTCCATAAACGGAATAACAAAGCCTGGATCACAGTACATCTGTTTACATCATGGGTTACTGACTGTGTTCAGCCCGCTGTTGAGACCTACTGCTCAGAAAAAAAGATCCTTTCAAAATATTACTGGTAATTGACAATGCACCTGGTCACTCAAGAGCTCTGATGGAGATATACAAGGAGATTAATGTGGTTTTCATGCCTAGTAACACAATATCCATTCTGCAGCCCACAGATCAAGAAGTAATTTCAACTTTCAAGTCTTATTATTTAAAAAGTATATTTCATAAGACCATAGCTCTTAAAGTATATAGATAGTGATTCCTCTGGTGGATCTGGGCAAAGCAAATTGAAAACCTTCTGGATAAGCTTAATTACTCTAGATGACATTAAGAACATTCATGATTCATGGGAGGAGGCCAAAATATCAACTTTAACAGGAGTTTGGGAGAAGTTGAGTCTAACCCTCATGGATGACTTCCTGTAGGGGTTGAAGACTTCAGTGGAGAAGGTAACTGCAGATGAAAGTGGTTTCTTGAGATGGAATCTACTTCTGGTGAAGATGCTGTGAATGTTGTTGAATGACAATAAAAGATTCAGAATATTACATAAAGTATACTGACAAAGCAGCAGTAAGGTTTGAGAGGATTGACCCCAATTTTCTACTATGGGTAAATGCCATCAAACAGCACTGCATGCTACAGTGAAATCCATGATGTAAGAAGAGTTAACCGATATGGTAAAACTTCACTGTTGTCTTATTTTAAGAAATTACCATAGCCACCCCAACCTTCAGCAATCACTAGCCTGATCAGTCAGCAGCCATCAACACTGGAGCAAGACACTCCACTAGCAAAAAGATTAGAACTTGTTCCTTAGTAATTTTAGAAAATAACTTTTATATTATAGTAATCTGTGAAAATGTATTATTAGCATTTTAGATAAATTATTTTCTAAAATTTGTACTTTTAGAAATAATATTTTATATTACAATAATCTATAAAATGCATTATTTCTAAATATATAATATTTATAACCATTATATAAAATATAATGGATATAACTATTATATAATATATAACTAATATGATTAATTATAT
>NW_016820098.1:1533830-1566822 GCF_001698545.2 Rhinopithecus bieti | reverse complement strand
ATATATATAAAATTGTATATTGGAGTTGTAACATACAGAATTGTAAAATATTCAACAACAGCACAAAGGAAAAGGGGGAAGAGCAAAGTTGTATTAGAGTAAGAAAATAACACCATATGGTAATTTGAATCCACAGGATAAATAGAGAACCAGAAAAGATGCAGAAACACAGACCAGAGAAATTAAATCATTTGCCCAGGATCAAAAAGCCAAAGAATTTTGATATTAATTCAACACCATATTAATAGGATTATCTGGTTTTACAATCCAATAGAAATAGCAAAGTAGAATAAAGCCAAGGTGCTCAAGAAATCAAAACCAACATCTGAAAGGACATACAAACTATTAGAAGCAGATACAAAAATCTTCCAAATCACCATCACCTGCAGTCATAAAGGGTTACAGCAAAGTTACTGAAATACGGGTAAAAATAGCACCCTTGTATTGTGCTTTATAATTTACATAGCACTTTCACAATTGTATTTTCCTTGACCCTGAATCAATAAAAGCATTTAATTTTTAAAATGGCTGATAATCCATGATTTAAATTTCTACCTCATAGAGTTGGGAAAAGAAGAGCATCATAAAACTAAAGAAAGTAGAAGGAAGGAAATAATAAAATGAGAAGAACTTAATTAAATGGAAAAAATGTATAATAGAGAAAAATGAAAAGAGAGAAGTTGATACTTTGAACAAATTAGTAAAATTAATAATAACTCCTTAGAAGAGTGATCAAGAAAGAAAAGAGAAAGAAGTCTCAAATTACCAATATCTGTAATAAAAGGGGAACATAATTACAGATCTTACAGCTGTTAAGAAATAGCAGATTTCACAGGCTCATAGACTAGAAGATACCTTAGTGGTCACCCAGTCCTATCTACCTTTCAGTGAAGAAATCCCCTCTACACTATCACTAAGGAGTAGTAAGCACCTGCTGCTTGAATACTTTCTAGTAACGGTGAGCTCTCCATTACAAAATGTCAGGTCTTAACAATTGTGGAACTACTCTAACCATTAGAAAGTTCCTTATGATGAACCAAATGTCTCCTCCCTAAAACTTTACTATAAGATTTATGTTTTTCTCTTTGATGCTATGTTCACATGGCTGCCCTTCAGAGATCTCAAGGAGCAGCTATTACATCTGTGGCAGCAGTTGCTAATTGTCCTCTAATATCCATTTTCTCTTTCTTCCATAGATATAGAATCTTTAGCTTGTTAATAGCTGTGAAGAATAAAGACATTCCTAATTCCCTTTCTAGCTCTGTGGCTTTATAATTAAGAACAAGCCAATGGGATGTAAATAGATACGTCATGTGGTAGCTTCCAGAATTTTCCTTAAAAACAAGTAGACAAACAAACTTGTCTAAACCTTTTGCCCCCTTTTTATGTTAATTCTTTTTACCATTCTACTGCTTGGGACCATGAGTATGGTGACTACCACTGTAGGCCATGAGGAAGTGGGCTGTACACCCTAAAGATGGACGGCGGAGCTGTGAGCTGGAAGAAGCTTGGGTTCCTGAATACTTCATGGAGAAAAGCTGCCATTTCAAGACTACATTGCTTTTCTATGGACTTTTACATGAGAGAGAGAGAGAGGAGAGAGAGATTTCCACTTTATTTAAGATACCACTATTACATGCCAAACCTATTCCCAACTGTTAGAGTATCCACCATCAAAAACATCTTGTGCAGGTGAAATATCACATGTTTAATAAGCTGTGGAACGTTATAAAATTTCCAGGAGTCCCTACAGAAGAAAATAGAAGTGCCTTCCAAAAGCATTGCAGAAGTAATACTGGAAAACAGCTCTTTATTTCTCCAAGTATTAAATTAGTAAACTTTAATTAATATTTGGTAATATTCATGCAAAGACTCTTTAAAGTCTTCCTGGACATGGAAGAGTCATATGCATTGATATCTAAGAAAAAGAAGGAAAGAGACATCAAAATCACTACAGGAGTAAAACGGCCTCATTTTCACGCTGCATTCCTTTTCACAGTTTGAATGAGGTAAATAATTCTTTTCTCAGAGACAGAGCTTCTCACAGGAAACTAAGGATTTTGTTTTGTAAGAATATGGTCCACAAATGACCTCTTTATATTTAATCTCCCATATAAAAGGAAAGTTACAAAATATTATTTTCCATCAACAGCATCCAGTACAACTAGTGCAAATGTTATAATAGAATCTGTGTTTTGCTCTTTTAAATTTTACTTATTTTTTTGAGACAGAGTCTCGCTCTGTTGTGCAGGCTGGAGTGCAGTGGCATGATCTCAGCTCATTGCAACCTTCATCCCCTGGGTTCAAGTGATTCTCCTGCCTCAACCTCCTGTAGCTTGGATTACAGACATGCACCACCACACCCAGCTAATTTTTGTATTTTTAGTAGAGACGGGGTTTCACCATGTTGGCCAGACTGGTCTCGAACTCCTGACCTCAAGTGATCTGCCTGCCTCAGCCTCCCAAAGTGCTGGGATTACAGGTGTGAGCCACCGCACTTGGCCTGCGCTCTTTTTTTTTAAAGATTGTTTCAAGACCATGAATCTCTCTTTGTTGTCAGGCTGACACCACTGTACATTTATAAATCTGACTTTTACAAATCATCACAAATTCTATTTCTTTCTGCTTCCAAAGAATGAGGAAGTAGGGCTGAGCAGAGTGATAAATGTAGATTCTTTCCGTGTGGTGCCTGTGTTGACAGTGCAACGCCTACAAACAAGAACAGAGAAGCAATTCTAAAATTGATCTCCAGTCTAAAGTCACACATTTTGTTGAGTTTCTGTGCAAAATGTTGGCACCAAGGACTCTTGCTGTGTTATAATAGAGAGAGTATAAACTTTGAAGTCAGACACACTCTGAATTAAATATGGACTCTCCAAATATGACTTTTTATCTCTGTGACTTTAGGACAATTCACTTAACCCCTTTATGCCTTGATTGTATTGTCCGTAAGCTGGCAATATTAGTAACTACCTTAAAGGGTGATTATAAGGAGTAATGTTCAAATTTAGCAGTGTATCTGGTACAGTTAGACTGAAAGAGCTACTCTCCATAATTAAGGAAAATAATTAAGAAATGTGCTATTTAAGGTCTAGTTTACCCTAAGTTATGCTTTCTAAAAAATGGATCTGTTAGAAATGTGATTTTTCTGCTTCCACTCAATTCCTTAGTCAGTACATTATAACAGTTCTTAACACCAGGAGAATTATGAATTTATATTTATATTTTCATAGCCCAAATTTCTATTTAGTAGCATCTGACGACAGTACAAACCACAGCCTAGGATAATATTTAGCCTATGAAATTTACTTTTTTACAAGAGAGGAAATAGGACATTAGTTTATTACTTTGCTGACATTAGTGTCTCTTCTCAAAAAGCTTTCCCTAAAAAAGCACACACCACATACTCGAAGAGCTGCTAATGCCTAGTTCTTCTTTTAATGCAAAAGCTTTTCTATCATAACCCTTACACAGATGTATATAAATCAATGTTCTAACAGTGTAATAGAGATTAATCTTGCTTTAATAAAATCAAATATATATAAATCCTAATGCAGAAAAATAATTAATTAGGACATTTAAAGCATACCTATCCCCTCCTGGGAATATTTTGAAAAATCAATTTCAGAAAATAAATGTTTATTATGAATTTTCAGAAAGCCACTTGAAAAAAGGAGGCAGCCATCAATACTGTTCCAATAGTCAGGTTACTGATTTCAGTTGTGTTTGGGCAATGCGATAAGCAGATTCATGCTCCCCTGTACCTGCCCCCCGTGTGTCCACGTCCTAATCCCTGGAACCTGTGAGTATGTTATCTCATATGTCAAAGAGGAATTAAAGTTGCCAATCAGCTGACCTTAAAATAGAGAGATTATCCTGAATTATACAGTGACCCCAATGTAATCACAAGAGTTCTTCAAAGTGGAAGAAGGAGGTAGAAATAGGGCAGCATAAGAGGGTCTTGGCCCACTGCAGTTGGCTATGAAGATGGAGGAAGGGGCCATGAGCCAAATATGTACGCAGCCTCTAGAAGCTCGAAAAGGAAAGGAAGTTGATCTTTCCTAGAGGTTACAGAATCGAACAAAGCCTGCCTACACCTTAACCCAATGAGACCATTTTGGAACTCTGACCTCTAGTACTGTAACACAGTAAATCTGCATTGTTTAAAGTCACCAAGTTTGTGGTAATTTTTTTTTTTTTTTTTTTTTTTGTCTGTTGGGAGAACGGGAGTCTCCCTCTGTTGCCCCAGGGGCTTGGGAGTGCAGTGGGCCAGATCTCGGTCACGGCAAAGGCTCCGGGGGCTTCCGGGGTTACCCGCATTCTCCCGGCCCCTCAAGGCCTCCCGAGTAGGCTGGACTACCAGGGGGCCCACCCGCCCAGCGCACCTGGGGCCTAGTTTTTTTTTTTTTTTTTTTGTATTTTAGTAGGACGGGTTTCACCGTGTTAAGGCCCAGGGGGATGGTCTCGACTTCTTCCTGGACCCTCGTTGATCCGCCCGTCCCTCGGGCCTCCAAAGTGGCTGGATTTAACAAGGCTTGAGCCCAACCGCGCCCCGGGCGTTAAATTTTGGTTAAAGTAATTTGTTAAATAGGAAATTAATACAGGCAACAAATGCATGCTGAGTACATGTTCCAAGCAAGACTTTATGGAAGAAGCAAAGATAAGCCCTTAAAACGGTAATAGGGAAGAAAATGGGAGAGAGTTTAAGCATCCCAAGAGAAGTACAGCAAAGTGCTGTGGGGCCTCAGGGGAGAGAGATGTTCCTTCCAGCTGGGAGTGAATGCACTACTAAAACACCTACTGCAGGGTCTTCATAGCAGGCCTCCCAGAGGCAAAAGGTTGCCTAGGTGGCTTTTGGTAGTTTCTGTCAAGTCCTCTGATTCTAGAATTTCTGTTTACAAAAGGACTTAAACTGCAATGACAATTTTCAAGAACTGGCCTATGTGGCTTATATCAGAGAATGTGCTAAACACAAACAAGAAAAGAAATCAAAGGACTGCACTACTCTTTTTCTATCATCTACAATTCAAATATAGCATTGCAGAAAACATTTGTTCTCAGAATGGAGTGGGATGGTTAATTTACACAGCCATCCTGGGAATCTGTCCTGTTAAACCTGCCTTGAGGCTATGTTGCTTTTCCATAGTCTTATCTGTGCAAAATGACAACATTGGTTTTCTAAGTAGGTATCAACCAAAGAACCAAATGCAAGTTCTCTCTCAAGAGGCAGTGTGGCATTCAAAGGGCACCAGGTAGAGACTCAGGGGTTATATAAAAATCCAGCCCCTTACTACTATCACCAAAGCAGTCTATGAATCAAGCTCACCACTAAAGCTTTTAGAGCCTAAATTTTTCTACAACCAAAATGAGATGTTCAGTTATTGAGTTTTCCATAATGTAAAGTCAATATCCCCTGAGCTCAGCAACTTAACTAAAGAGAAGTGAGAGCCCAGACAGTCTGGATCCACTTTGTGTCATGGCTGAGAAGGACTAAAAAATAATTCCAGAACATCAAGACTTGACACTGGCTTGTTCTTCAAGCAATTTTTAATAAGAAACTTCACCATGAAATCCTCAATTGACAGTAAAGACAGTCAAAACAAAAATGGGAACTGAGAGGCAATAGGGAGTTACCCTCACCAGAAGAGGAGAATAATGGATGAAAGGAAGATGTATGATCCATGAAGGCTGTCCACTTGGGATTGAGTAACAATGGAACCCTCTAAAAGAATTAGGGACTTGAAGTCAGATTCCTACCAGCATGAGTTCCCAGTTACAGTCTCTGAACTCCTCAGGGCCTCTCTAGTTCCTACAATTCCTCCTTAGATTCTCTGAGCCACCTCAGTATCATACCAATAACTCCTCGTTTTTCCTAAGCCAGTCTGAGTGGGTGTTCTATCATTTGAAAGCAAATGAGCACATACAAACACAATCAGCACATCCTTGTTCTTTACTGAATTAATGCCACTGACTCCTCAAAATGGAAAAAAATCTTGGAGATTCTCCACCTCAGTTCATTCGTTCATTTTTTCCTTCAAAAAGCTTCAATGAGTGCTTTCTGTGTGGCAGGCACTGTGCTAGGCTGGGGGAGACAGCAGTGAACAAGAAGGACACAGGCCTTGACCTCATGATACAGTTATTGAAGAATTTCAACATTTAACAAATAACGATTGATACAGAAAGATAGCTACTGGTGCTTGTCCAGGAGGATCTAACTCAGTCTTGAGTTTTATAGAAGGGCTCCCTAAGGATATGACCTTTGAGTCAATAAGAAAGAGGAATGAGCCAGATGAGAAGTTGGGAGAAGTGCTAAGCAGAGAAAAAGGTGTGATTAAAACCATTGCAGCATGGCATGTTAGAGGAATTGAAAAGGAAACCAGAATTCCAGAATGCTAAAAAGAGTAGGGAGCACAAGATGAACTAGGCAAACATGGGACAGCTTAGGGAGGGTTTTGTAAGCCAATGTAACAAGGATGTAACTGAGCTACTTGCTCAAGGATACACAGCTAGTTGGTGGCAGATTGAAACCTATGTCATTTGACTTCAAGACCAATTTAAAATATTTTAAGTGAAGCCCTTTAAAAAATTTCCCCCCATTTCTAAAGGTAACACATGCTCATTAGAGAGTGAACATATTTTCTTTTGGCACAAAAACCACTATGTAAATGCCCCTCAGGTTTTGCATTACACAGCTTGCACAATGTACATGGAAGGCTTCAATAACATCACAGGATCACCCTCAGAAAACAGAACATCTGCAGAAACTAGACATCATTAAAATGGCTTTTATTATAGGGTTGGTCCAGATTTTGCCATAGAAAAGTCCCAAGATTAGAATTCATGGTGAAAATCCGTCCATATACATAAAGATCCTCTATCCTTCCCCACATGTCAGATGCTTGCCCATTTTTACTACATAAAACTGCAGACTTTGAAGACAATCTAGTGATTAAACTCGGAAAAGTATCTCTGGAAATGTTATCAAAATAAATAATCTGAATAGGCCTTTATATATTAAAGAAATTGAATCAATAATGAATACCCTTACAAAATAGAAAACACCAGGCCCAGATAGGTTCACTGGTAAATTCTACCAAACATTTAAGGAAGAAGTTATACCAATTCTCAATGATCTCATTCAGAGGATAGAAGAAAACAGACTTCCTAACTCATTCTATGTGGCCAGGATTATCCTAGTACTGAACCCAAAGACATTACAAAAAAACTATGAACAAATATCTTTCATAAACAGAGATGCAAAATCTTCAACAAAAAGTTAGCAAATTGAATCCCACAATATATTTTTAAAATTATACTCCATAACTACATGGGATTTACACCAGGTATGGTTTAACATTCAAAATCAAATCATGTACTTAATCACATCAGCAGGCTAAAAAAGAAATATCACATGATTATATCAAAAGATCAAAAAAGCATTTACAAAATCCAACACCTATTCATGATTAAAAACTCTCAGTAAACTGGGAATAGAGGGGAATGTCCCTAACTTGACAAAGAATATCTACAAAAAACCTACAGCTAGCATCATACTTAAGGTGATAAAGTCACAGCTTCCCACTAAGAACAAGAATAAGGCAAGGGTGTCTCTACTCATTTGCAACATCATACTGGGAGTACTAGCCAATGCAATAAGATAAGAAAAGGAAATAAAAGGTAGACAGATTGGGAAGGATGAAATAAAACTTTGTTTGCAGTTGACATGATCATCTATGTAGGAAAGCCAAAAGAATTAACAAAAAACTCCTGTACTAATAAGGGATTATAGCAAGGTTGCAGGATACAAAGTTAATTACTTTTTTATATACCACCAATGAACAAATAAAATCTGACATTAAAAACACAATACCATTTACATTGGCATCCTCCAAAGTGGAATACCTAGGTATAAATCTAACAACTATGTACGATATCTTTATGAGGAAAACTATAAAACTTTGATGAACAAAATCAAAGAACTAAATAAATAAAGAGATATTCCATGTTTATGGATAGGAAGACTCAATATTGTCAAGATGTCAGTTCTTCCTAACTGGATCTACAGATTCGAAGCAATCCCAATCAAATATCCAGCATGTTATTTAGTGGATATTGACAAACTTATTATAAAGTTTATATGGAGAGGCAAAAGACCCATAATAGCCAGCCAATATTGAAGGAGAAGAACAGAGTTGGAGGACTGACATTACCTGACTTCAAGTCTTACTATAAAGCTACAGTAATAAGACAGTGTGGTGCTGGTGAATGAATAGACAAATAGATCAAGGGAACAGAATAGAGACCTCAAAAATAGACCCACACAAATACAATCATCTGATTTTTGGCAAAGGAGAAAAGGCAATACAATAGAGCACAGATAGTCTTTTCAACAAATGGTGCTAGAACAATTGGATATCCACAAACAAAAATTACATCTAGAAAAAGGACTCTTAAACTCAACAATAAGAAAAGAAACAACTTGATTAAAATATGGCCCAAAGACTTTAACAGATGTCTCACCAAACAAGATATGCAGACAGCAAATAAGCATATGAAAAGATGCTTCACATTAGATGTCATCAGGGGAATGTAAATTAAAATGAGATACTACAACACATCTATTAGAATGGCCAAAATATGGAACACTGACATCACCAAGTGCTGGTGAGGATGTGGAGCAACAGGAACTTTCATTCACTGCTGGAATGCAAAATGGTACAGCCACTTTGGAAGACAGTTTTACAGTTTCTTACAAAACTACACATACTCTTAATATACAATCCAGCAATCACACTCCTCGGTATTTACCTAAATAAGCTGAAAAATTATGTCCACACAAAAACCTGCAGACAGGTGTTTATAGCAGATTTATTCACAATTGCCAAATCTTGGAAACAACCAAGATATCCTTCAGTAGGTGAGTGGATGAATTGTGGTACATCCAGACAATGCAATATTATTTAGTGCTAAAAAAGAATGAGCTATAAAACCACAAAAAGATAGGGAGGGTCCTTAAACACGTATTACTAAATGAAAGAAGCCAATATGAAAAGGCTACATACTATATGATTCCAACTATAAGACATTATTTTAAAAAGGCAAAACTATAGATACAATAAAAAGATCAGTGTTTTCTAGAGGGTCAGAGGGAGGGAGATTTACATAGGTGGAGCACAGAGTATTTTTATGGCAATGAAACTATGCGTATGATACTGAAAGGTGGCAGAATATGTACCCCAAAATATTTCACCACGGTATAAGGATTATTCTGAGAAAAACACACTTATAAAACAGTATGCAAGGAGACTCTAATCTCCCTAATTTCTTCCTGAAAACAGGAGATAAAAACTCCGATGTGAAAGACGTCCTCTCTGTATCAAAAGAAAAGAAACATTCTGTAGTGGAAAGTCATGGCTGGAAGAATTCTATACAAACAGGCCTTGTTAAAATAATTCATATCTTACTTTTGCCATGCCCCCACAACATAATTTAGTTACTTTTTCACAATTGCCTGTCTGTGTTCAACCTAATGTAGAAACATTTAGGTTTTGTCACTTCTTTGGGTCTTCGTTTCCTTATGAGGAGGGCTCCTGGGTCATATAAAACTTGTATTATATTTGTAATTTTTCTCCTGTTGATCTGTCTTATGTCAATTTAATTCTTGGGACCAGCTAAAAAACCCTAAGAAACAGAGGTAAAATGTTGTCCCCGCTACAATACTGTGATGATGAATTCATGTCATTACACATTTGTCCAAACTCATAGAATGTATAACACCAGAAGCGAACTATAATGCAAACTATGGACTTTGGGTGATTATGTGTCAAAGTAGCTTCATCAGTTGTGACAAATGTGCCACTGTGGATGTTGACAATGAAGGAGGTTATGCATGTTGTGGGGGCAGGGGTAAATGAGAAATCTCTGCATCTTCCTCTTAACTTTGCTATAAACCTAAAACTACTCTTTTAAAAGTGTCTTTTTAAAATAAAGATGAAATCAGCACATCCCCTGCTCTCTTCATGGCTTGCCCTTCAGAGTGTTTCTATCCATTTTAAACCCAGAAGACGATATTTTCATCACACAAGCCACAGAAGCCATTTAGGATGTTCCTGCCTCTCTTTGCACTTCTGTCCAGTCCAACTCCTTGGCTGAACCCAAATCGAGCCCTTCTGAGAATGATTCATGTGCCAGAATAGAAGTCCCTGTTCTTCCTTCTGGGAAGGTGTTCTACACGGCTAACAGAATCAGCTTTTTCCTTCTACTTGGTGGAGCCAGCAGAAGAGCCTCCGGGAGCGCCTGGTAAGTAGATCAAGCGCTTGATTAGGATGCCATCCTCTTCACAGTTAATTGGCAGATCATTTTAGAAGTTCATGCCTTGGAGTTTGTTCTTTCCAGATTGTCATTTCATTTTTCTGTCACCCACATTAAAAGAAAGTCTCTTTTGCTTGTCCACACAGTTCCCAAGCCTAATAATAATCACGGTTTCAGCCTCTTGCCTAGAATTTCTGACAGCATAAATAATGCAGGTGCCCAGAATAAAATGTAGCTATGCTGGTTTTTGCTTCTTTAGCCAAGCAGCTACCAAAAAAAAAAAAAAAAAAAAAAAAAAAGGAAAGAGACTGAATTGATAGATGCATTTTTACTGTCCAGCTGCCAAGAAGGCATTGCCGACAATGAGGATTTCAGAATAACAACCCTAAAGAGTGGAGTTCAGAGCATCCCATTCACTGCCCAGCAGCCTGAAAGATGCATTGTTCCCGACAGGTCAGGTGGAAGAACCCTCCCGTGAATGCAGCATTCTGAGGAAATGCTAAGCCATCCATTTTTTAAAGACCCTCTGACACCAGAGATTTCAAACATGATTTGGTTCTCAAGGAGCAATACTATATCCTCACAGGTGTGGAATAATTAGACATCTAAGAAGAGCAGTTTCTCCCAAAACAGCTGCGGGAAGGATAAAGATACAATCAGTTCGTTTTAAATCTGTACGGTGGACTCTGTAGTTTCGTATTTGCATTCTGAGCACTTGTGGTCGGGCTATGAAGTCAGGCTTTCCAGCTGCTTGAGAGACGAGGCCCTGGTATGAGGACTTTGCCCTGGGAAGTCTTTGGACTCAGAAATATATTCTTTAAAATGTCAACATTTAAAAATTATTAAACATTATAATGTGAAATGCTTAAAAATAAAACTTCCATCCATTCCATTATCATGCACAGGACCTTTTCTCCATTCTTCTCAGGCTCTTTTCTAATTCTTAATTTGACAAAGAAAAAAATAAACACAGTTATAGTAATAATATTTAGGTAGCGATTTCCTTGGCTTGTTTTGCAATTGCCACTGCTCTGAGTGTTCCATGCGAATGACCTCACTTGATCTTCACGCTATCCCCTGGAGGTAAGTACCATGATTACAGATAGGAGAACGCCATCTTAGGAAAGCATACGGCACTCACCTGAGACACCAGACTTCACAGGTGGAGTTACATATTCATGTAAGAGCCAACACTCAATTCCAGAACATTGAGAAGCCAAAAATTTTCCCTCTGTTTTTCAATGTGGGCTAATAAATATCTTCCACAAGCCTTCAACACCTCCATGTTTCTCCTCTTCATATCTTTTTCAGTTTCTAGCCAAATTACAGTGAACTAATATGTCATACTATTTTTACCCATTTTGTGATTGCCACAGAGTTCAGCTGCTTCTAGATTTTCCCTATTATAAATGACAATATACAAGCATCTTTAGGGCCAGGTGCAGCGGCTCATGCCTGTAATCCCAGCACTTTGGGAGGCCAAGGCAGGTGGATCATCTGAGGTCAGGAGTTCAAGACCAACCAATTAACATGGTGAAACCCAATCTCTCCTAAAAATATAAAACTTAGCCAGGCATGGTAGCACATGCCTGTAATCCCAGCAACTCGGGAGCTGAGGCAAGAGAATCTCTTGAATCTGGGAGGCAGAGGTTACAGTGAGCTGAGATTGCGCCACTGCACTCCAGCCTGGGCAACAGAGCGAGACTCCATCTCAAAAAAATAAAAATAAGCATCTTTATACATCACTTTTCTTCCTTCAAATTGCTTCTTTGGGAATAATCCTAAAGAGAGTGATTACTTAGCTGTAGGTATGAAAATTGTTATGCTTTTTGACAGAATTTCTCTTCAGACTTTTAAATGAACTGTAACTGCTATTGACACTAACAAGAATTAAATATACCATTTTCCCACAGGCTTGTCAGCACTACGTCATATATATTTGTTTACTTATAAACACATACTGTTTATTTTTTATTTATTGTTCTTAGTTTAATAAATGCCAAATAATAGCTTGACATCATTTGAATTTTTATGTCTTGAGTTACTGGAAAGGTTGAACATTTTAAAAATGTATTTGTTTGCCATTTGTATTTTCTTGTCTGTAAATTGTATTACGACCATTACTCCTTTACTTGTTGAGACCCAGATTTCAATTCTTCACCAGACATAGCTTTGCACATTCTTTCCCCAATTCCCAATTTATCCCAGTGAGATTATTATTATTCTTTAGTTTTTACTACGTAAGTTCTATGTTGCTCTTCCTTGTAAATCTCTTCCCACCCCTTGGGTTTTGCCAGAATTGTTTGTTTGACAGCACCAGGCCATTTTTGACACTCGTCCTTCATACATATCTGTATATATTATTTAAAAGATTTGGGATCTTAAAGAAGGAGTGAACTCATTTGTAGTGGCATTATTCTAATTCTTCATATGAATAACACTTAGTGAGATAAACAGCAGCAGCACCCATGGTACAGAGTGAAGGGGAAAGGAGAGAACCCACTGCCCAACTGCAAACGCACTGCCAGGAGCACAGGAGCAAATGAGCTGGCTGATGTTTCATGAGAATTTCAAACAAATGGGGCTCAGACTCTGTCACCTCCTGAATCTGTGGATGAAATAGTGCCTAAAGCTACTCTTCCTTTTATTGTTTTGTTTTGTTTTGTTAAACTCTATTGTCTAACCATTTTAAATTAAGTGAGCTGTTACTAGCCATAACTATTCTAACTGATGTTCTCCTTTACAACTATGAGGGTTAGATATTTTAATTTGTTTTACTATTAAGAGGGACTTCAGATATGAAGCAGAGTTGACTGTCTGAAGACAATTCTCCCATCTTCTGCGTACTGACCTCCAGTGATTTTATATACTTATATAATCTCGCCTTTAATGAAAATATAGCACCAAAATTTAAGGTCCCTTTTAGCTTTAAGATTTTTAAACCAGGGACTTTGCCTATTTTGTTCACTCTGTATGTGTTCACAGCATTGAACAGTATCTGGTACACTGCAGGCACTCAAAATATATTTGTTAAATAAATAAATGAGTAGATGAATCGATTAATAAATGAATAAACTTATATTTTGAGAGGTAAAGACTCCCCAAACAGAGTTACGATTTGAAGTTAGAGAACGGTCTCAAGAGCGGTTTCTTAAACTTGGACTAGGGTTTTATACTGTAAAAAAAATAAAGGAAACCCAATTAATACCGGTTTAGAATTTCCTGAAAATTGATATCCAGTCTCTATAGTTTTTGCCAAAGTAATATGTGCCCTGGTAAGGAAGAAATCCCTGCTCAAGAATAGGATAGGCTGTAAAAAAATTCTGGCTCTGTAATGGTGCATGACATGTCTAACTCCAAATTAGCTTTTCCAGCTTGAACCGAAGCTATAAATGTCAGGATATGCTGTCCCCTGACATATCCAGTGGATAGAGGTGCCAATCTTGAATTTGCAGAGGACTTCGCTTGAATTTCTTGACAGCACAGCTTCCCTTTCTTTTATAATTTTTATTTACATCCAATAGATTGGAAACACTTTGATGACTGCCATAGTGTCATGTTCATCTCTGAATCCTAAACAGGACCTGGTGGAGGGCTGGCACCTCGAGAGGCTCAACAAATGTGTGACTATTTGACTGTCTTCAAAACAATACACTTAGAAATATGCAGGCAATATTTGAGTTAACTACATTGGCACCCATCTTCTAGTGCTTTCATAGCATGAAATGGCAAATAACCAGAAATTTGGGAAAGCAATCAGAGAGCAAGACCAAATGGGGACATTTTAATCATCAAGTATATAGAAAGCTCATGGTAAGTCAATCAAAACATGAAGCTCCAAAGAATTGTTTTTCAAAAGAGAATAATGTCATAAAGACACTACGTGCACAAGTATACACATGCATATAAACAAGATTTGATTCATCCACCTTTATCCAAAACTCAGGCCATTTCAAATTCAACCAGTTGATTTTCCCTGCAGAAAGCTTCCAGGCACTCAACATACAAAAGAAGCAAAGTTCGTTTATATATAGATGGTCTCTTATTTACAAATATTTTCTTTTTTCTTTTTCTTTTTTTTTTTTTTTTTTTGAGGCAGAGTCTCGCTCTGTCGCCCAGGCTGGAGTGCAGGGCACGATCTTGCTCACTGCCACCTCCACCTCCCGGGTTCACGCCATTGCTCCTGCCTCAGCCTCCCGAGTAGCTGGACTACAGGCGCCCGCCACCATCGCCCAGCTAATTTTTTTGTTTTTTAGTAAGACGCGGGGGTTTCACTGTGTTGCCACGGATGGTCTCGATCTCCTGACCTCGTGATCCACCCCCCTCGGGGCCTCCCCAAAGTGTCTGGATTACAGGCTTGGCGAGCACCGCGCCCAGCCTTACAATATTTTCAAATCAGTGCACTGCTCATAAGTAGTGATCAACATTGACTTTTTGACAATATGCTAAACTTCAGTAGAAATGACACAATGGTAAACAGGTAGTTTATTAAGCGTTTATCATATGCCTCACGCATAAGCCAAGAACTTATATACATTAACCAAACATATTCTTACAATGACCTTTGATAGGTAGGTATTATCTCCATTTTTACAGAAGAGATTATAAAAGTAAGAACTCTTCCCCAAGGTCAACATAGCTAGTAAGTAGTGGACGTCTGGATCTGAACCAAGTTATCTCTGAAGATTATAGATCTGTGTGATCCATGAAGGAGCCAGAGCCTCCCAACACCTCACAGTTAAATAGTCACACATTTGTTGAGCCTCTCTAGGTTGCCAGCCATCTACAGGTCCTGTTCAGGATTCAGAGATGAAATGACACTCAATGGTGCATCATCAAAGTGCTGTCCATCTATTGGATGTAACTAAAAACTAATAAAAGAAGCTGGAAGCTGTGATGTCAGAAATTCAAGCTAAGTCCTCTGCAAATTCCAAGATTGGCACCTCTATCCACTGGAGTATACATTGTTTCGTTGAGCTTACAGCCACACAAGTGGGGGAGAAAACACTTTGGCAATTCTACTCATAAATCCCTATTCTTCCCATATCCAAGGAACCTCTTGGGCTCTAAGTAAAAAAAAAAAAAAAAAAAAAAAAAAAAACCCGTCCACGTAATTTTTTTCCAGCATATGAGCCTCCCACATGCTGGCTGGATGGAAAGTGTTAGACAGAGGTCTCCTCCTGGCTCTGGAGATAAAGAGCTTGTGAAACTTTCCTCCAGACACTGCTTTTTGAGGATAAAAGTTATTCTTACTGCATAAGGTTGTTGTAAGCATTAAATGAAAAATGTTTGTATGTCACCTAACATCTTTGTAAAAGCATAAATCAATGTCAGTTGCCTTCCTTCCAAAACTTTCTAAAGAAACAAATTACGGAAGACAAATTATAGAATGTATTGCTCGATTTTTGTAGTCATAGTCTATCTTTAAATATTAAGTAAGTGGAAGCTACTCAAAATTAAAAATATTTTGGGGAAGGAAAAGAAAGCCAAGTGAACATTTACTCATTCACAGAGCTGGCAAGGACGTGTCACACATTGCCATATTCCATGGCAGGTTCATGCAGAACACATTCCACCTCTTCATGAAGGAGAGAAAGGAGCTGGTCGATTGCCTGCTTGGTTTCAATTCCATTCCTTCTCTTCCAGGCTCAGCAAACCCTTCAAGCTACATTTCCCAGAATCCTGACAACTGACTTCCAATTAGATCAAAGCAGTGGGAGACACTGGTGGATGTGGAAAGGGCGAAGGGGGAGAAACCATTGTTCTTCTCTCTGCTCCAGCTACACACCCAGCAGTGGCAGCCAGTTCTGGCAGTGGTGGCAGACAGCAGTTCTGAGCTCCTATGGTGCTGGCTGTTCTAGCAGCAGCAGTAGCAGCAGCCTTGAACAGCTGCAAGCTCCTGCAGCCTTTGTAATTCCAGTAGGTAGAAACAGAAGGTTCCAAAACAGATGCAACTCCAACAGTTCCAGTGAGCACAAGTCGGGGTGCTGGCTCCCCTCGGCACTTCCATTCTTCCAGTGGCAGCAGCCTCACAATCTAATTTCTGGGTTACCCAACCCTCCCTCTTTTTTGTTCCTTCAGCTCTTTTACAATCAGGTCCATCTTAAACCTCCTTTGTTTGACATACCTAACATGCCTTCTTTTTCCTGTGTAGACCCTTACTGATGCAATTCATCAAGGAGTGAATGAGAAATCCCTTTCTGATGATCAGAATCATATTCGACCCAAGCAAAACCCAAAAAGTACAGTCTAATTGTTTTTATAAGCCTTGTCTGGATATAAAAAATCCTCTGATACTTTGTATTTATGTAGAGTTCAAAAGTTTTCTGATGACAAATGGCATCTCTTCATAGAATGCCAGAATAATTTTGGCAAGTAGTCACAGTTTTAGGCAATTAAAAATACAGTGAGCATGTAGAATGTAAAATTGTTTTCCTCTTGCTGTTAGCTAGGCCATTTTCTACATAATTGAAAAAGAAGCAAAAGAGAAATCTTAGAACTGGCTGAAAAACTAGGTACTGGAACCTCTGTTTAAAAGGCTACAATTCTAAGAGGCATCAATAGGAAAGATAAGAAGAATCCTTCAATGGTCTTCCTTCAAGTCTAAGTTTCTGTTTATAAGGGCTCCCCATTGGTGAGCTTCACTCCAACCAACATGCTGAGTTTGGCTTGCCTTGTAATTTCACAGAGCTCTTTAGGACAAAGGTTTTAAAACAATATTTTTGGACAATCCTGGCAAGACATTGAGCAAATTTAAAAAAAAATGTAAAAACCACCAGTCTCCTGGCTTCTTAACGTTAACAGTATGGAAAAAATAAATTCTAAATAGGAAGAAGTGAGGATATTACAGGTCTGATGGGCTCTCAAAATATTAGAAAATTCAAGACTATTCTCAGAATGTGCGGTTCTTTAACTGGGATTTAAGATAGGAATGCAGCAAAGCTTTAGAAGGAAGCCACACAATTCTCTGAATATGGCAGAGGCTGACAACCACCCAGTGGCAGCACCACTGAAACAATTATATAGGGGATGCCGACTGAGCCGACTGAGGAGGAAAATTCTGGAAAGACTCCTAAGTTTGCCTTCCAGAGTCCTAGGATGAAAACTGAATGCACTAGCTTATTTATTGACCTACATGGGGCCAGTTAGCCCTGTACATTTAAATTTCCTTTTGATCAACTGTCAAAAGGAAACAATGCAAATGTTACAATTATCCTGAACAAAATGTCATTTACTTGTCATGAAACTTCTATATCCAGTCAACTGTTTCTTTGTTCTGATCTCAAAGAATACGGGAAGAACAAAATACCTTTTGGAAGTAGCACAGAACCTATGCTCTATTCTAACTTCCATCCGGGCCCAGTCCCAACCTTTATATAGAAGCTGGAATATGCTATTATTACTGGCAGTATTTGCTACTATCAGTGCCAAGCTTCCTATCCATTGAGCCCTCCCAGCTTCCACTGGCCTTTTGTACCAGGGCCCTGATGGGGTCGAAAGCTGTGTCCATAAATGAAACATTGTTATTGCTATTTTCTCAGGTTAACAACAGCTTCCAGCATTACAAAGAAAACCACCATACTGGGGTACAAATACACACAGATCCTGCCTTCCCTTAATAACAACTGTAGATCTATCCTTATTACTTTATACTAATCTTTAAATTTTATTTTATTTTTTTTTGCTGAACCAGTGCTCCCAGCACTTCTTCAATAAAATGTGTTCAATAAATTCACAAATCTCCTCGGGAATTTTGTTTAGCTCAACAATAAGACAAGCTGAAAATGGCAAAGAATTGAGTGACTACTATTTCTTCCAGCAGTGTGGAAGTCTTTTCTATTAACTCCTTTACTTCATCTTGACAATAACATTATGAATCAAGAAACAGTATTCCCATCTTACAGGTGATAAAACTAAAGGTAATTAAATTGACCAAAGTGGCAAAGGCAGAATGAAGTAAATCTGGCAGAAAAAGTAAAATCTGAATCCAGATCTGTCTGATGCGAAAAAATTGCTTTTCTGAGTGTCCCACATTTGGTTGGCAGGCAAACAGAGGCCATCATTCATTCTGTACAAACTAACAACCAACCACACACCATACTGAAGAGGAATCTGGATGCCATCGTCCTCCAGAGTAATTACATAGTGGACTATATTTCTGTAACATGATAGGGAATCTTTTCCATGAGGCAATTATATAGGCATCATTTCATTTCCCTCTTCTTTCTTTGTGAAGTGTCCCAAAGTAGATACCACCACAACTGACCCAGGTTGCAGAATTTGATACGTATGTCCCACACTGCAGTGATTCCTCCAGACCCACAGGTCACCACTGTCTTCAAATGGCAATTCCAAAATGGCAATCATAGGACAATTTGCATCCATCTGTTGTCATCCTCTGAGCAGAAGGTTGGGTCTCACAGTTAACGTAGTACAAGTAGGGATGCTCCTGCACCTCCAGTGTGCACAGCACAATATGCCAGGGGATCTTGAGGAAGAGCTCTTTGTCTGGAAGGCCTGTCCTTCGGCATCTTCCAGTCTAGTTTGTCCACACATGAAGCAGCCTGAGGACTTGTGGAGGATGTGTGAGGAAACCCAAATGGACAGAGGGTACAGCCTCAACAGAAGCATCCTTGAACAATCCAGTTAGATCTGGTCTGCCTTAGAATGTGGGTAAATGGAGAGTGAGATCATCTTTGGGATGTGTGTTGCCACCATCCCTGCAGTAGCTCAAGAGCAAAGGGTCATTCGGAATTGGATAGAAATCGTGTTGGGCATCCAGTTAACTCAGACTTCCCACAACCTCTGGGCCTAAATGGCAGAATATCCTGTGGCAGTAATTCAGTCCAGTTCAGTCCTCTCAGTACCTTCCATCTCTGTTAAAAGATGGTAATCAGACACTCAATTTCCTTGAATTAAAGCAGGGGTCTGTGAACTTTTTCTGTAAAGGGTCGGATACTAAACATTTTAGGCCTTGCAGGTCATACCATCTCTGTCTCAAGTACTCAACTCTGCCACTGTAGCACAAAAGCAGCTACAGACAATACATAAGTAAATAGGCATGGCTATCTTTCAATAAAACTTTATTTTTTTAAAAAGAAAACAGGAGGCAGGCTGGATTTGGCCCACAGGCCATAGTTTTCTCACATCTGACTTAGAGGATTTAGATAGCAAGGCCAAAAGATGTTACCTGAAGACTTGTCCCTTATGACTTTTGTTGCTAGAATCAAAGTTCATTGAAAATAGAGGAGAGAAGACAATTGTGGGCTTTTGGAAGGTAGAGAAAAGCACTGAGTCAGAGTGATACAATATTGCCATGGTTCATAGGTTCCATGAGTCGCTGGACCCATACCTCCAGCACTCAAGATACTGGGGAAGACAGCAGGACTTCAGAGAAGAACAGCTTCATAGTCCACCCAAGAAGACTGGACTCTGGCGGCAGGGTTTCCATCTTTGGTAATAAATTCCACATCTAAATGGGGCAAGTTAGCAAAGAAACACTCCCAGAGATTGTGGGAACTTAGGCAATAAGCCTCTCAGCTAAAACATCTTCAACATTCCTCAGTGTTTTAGTCTTCATGAGACTTCTAGAATCTTCCCATGATTTGGGGTTAGAGGGTTGTGAGGTATCAAGATGAAGAAAGATCAAGTAACATTGAGTTTGGAGTCACATTTAACTAGATTTTTTAATATCCTGCATAGTGTTAACTCATGTGCTACATGTCCCATAGAGCTTCTACTCCAGATAAAAGCTTGCTCTCAGTTTTTTTCAGGGAAAACAGAAAGATGGATATGCGTGTGGGTCATTTGGAATCTTTGAATAGATCGATTCTTAACCATTAAGTAAGTAAAATCATAAAGCAAGATGGCTCAGTCGTATAATTTCCTTTCAACCACTATTTGCTATTTATAAAAATGTTATTTAGCAAACAGATTTCTCATACCCTAAATTAGGAGCATCCTGGCTTAACAGTTCAGCAGGTATAAGGTGTTTCCTACCAGAGAGTGCTATAATCACCTTGCCTCCCCTTTAAAATCACTGTTGTGCATAGAGTCACTGATGAAATATTCATAGACAAATCTAAAGACAGACAATGTAGTTGCTCTTTCAGAGGATAAATGACCACACAAGAAATAGGTTAAAGCTACTACCATATTAGTGTATTTGTTTCCTGTGGCTGCTGTAACAATATTACCATAAACTTCCTGGCTGAAAACAACAAAAATTTATTCTCTCACAGTTCTGGAGGCTAAAAGACCAAAAATCAGTACTACTGGGCCAAAGACATGATGTTGGAGCTCCCTCCAAAAACTCCAGGGGAGAAGCCCTTCCCTGCCTCTTTCAGATTCTGGTGGCTGTCAGCATTCATTGGCTTATGGCTGCGTCACTACAGTCTCAGCCTCTGTGTCACATTGTCTTTTCCTCATCTGTCCATTTGTCCATGTCAAATCTCCCTCTGCCTTTTTCTTATACAGACACTTGTGATTGTATTTTGGGCCCACCCACATAATCCAGGATTATCTCTCCATCTCAAGATCCTTAATTTAATCGCTTCTGCGAAGTCCCTTTTTCCACATAAGGAAGTATTTATAAGTACCAAGGATGAGGATCTGACATTTTTGGGAACTATTATTCAATCTACTATAACTATCCAAAGCCACAAGTCCCTGAACAAATAGTATGTGAGATCATGTCTTTCGCTTTGTTTCTGCAATTATGTGAATTTGAGACACCTCCCAATAGCTAGAGACTTCTCAAAGATATAGATAGATACATATCCATAAATCAGCACTACATTGCACAACCTCAGGGATTCACACTGCATTCTGTGGGAAAGGCATGTCCTGGAATTGTGCGATGTGATGGTTCCAAGTTATTACATCAGATAGAAACAGTTTTCTGTCTTAGACCAAAACACACAGAGTTGTTAGGAAAGGAAGATTTTCCTTAAAATTAGTCTCTACGACCAAGAATATACTCCCCCAATCATCTGCTTTCTCTTAACCCACAATCAACCACTGATTTTCCTTTAATCCTTAAGTAACTTTTCTACCTCAATTGCCTTTGTAGATAGGTTAGCCACAAGGAAATGAGTTCTATACCGCCCTCAAAATGGACATGGGTCATTTCTAAAAAGGAGACAGTTTGTGATTTTGTAGGGGTGAGGCATTGTGGTAGGTGCTGGGAATGCACTATGTACGTGGAGGAGATTAAAAGTAAGTAGACAATTTCAATGTAACATAGCAATTAAGCATGCAAACACTTAGCATCTTCACTCTGTCCAGGCCACCTTGGGCCATTTCTCACCTTGATCCCTGCCCTGTCTCCTTACAGCTCTCTACTTCTGCACTTGCCCCCATTCAGTCTATTCTCCATAACACAGCCAGAACAACCCTGTTAAAACATGAGGCAGACCATGTCATGACCTCTGCATGGAAGGAACCCTCCAGGGACTTCCCATCTCACGTGGAATAAAAGCCTAAATGTTGCAAGGCCAAGGCTCTGCCTAGCTTGCCAGCCCTGCTCTTGATTACTTCACTGATTCAGTGCTTCCTCTCCCGGTCACTCATTCACCTAAAACTAAAACAGATGCACAATCCCTCTAGGCTTTTGCACTTACTGTTCCCTGTGCTCGGTAAACCCTTACCCCATAATCTGCAGTTCTCATTCTCTCACCTATTTGGGGTCTTTACTCTGCATTGTATTCTCAGTGATGCGTTCTCTGATGACTGAAGTTAAAATCACAATGTATTCCCTGGCGCTCCCTAATTTCCTTCTCTCTTTTTTTTGGTCCATAATATTTATCACCACAAACTTATATAACTTATTTTTTTTTTTTTTTTTTTTTGAGATGGAGCTCTCGCTCTGCTCACTCAGGCTGGAGCTGCGAGGTGGCCAGATCTCAGGGCTTCAAAAAACTTTGCAAAAAGCTCCGCCTCCCCGCTGGTTTACGCCATTCTCCTGCCCCTCAGCCTCCCGAGTAGCTGGGACTACAGCGCCGCCCGCCAGCTTGCCCGCTAGTTTTTTGGTATTTTTTTAGAGGACGGCGCTTTCACCGTGTTAGCCAGGATGTCCGATCTCCTGACCTCGTGATCCGCCCGTCTCGCCCCCTGCCCAAAGTGCCTGGGATTACAGGCTTGAGCCACCGCCGCACCGGCAATTAAACTTATTTTTTTTTTAAGACGACAGAGTCTCATTCTGCTCACCCAAGACGGCAGTGACAATCCAAGCTCACTGCAGCTTCAAATTCCTGGGCTCAAAAGCCATCCTCTAGTCTCAGCCTCCCCAGGTAGCTGGATATAGCTCAAGCCACCATGGACCAGCTTGCTTACTCATTTTTTAAATGATCTGCTGTCTTCCCCTAGTTAGAATTTAAGTTTCCGATGAGCAGCCTGGGTTTTGATATTTGTCAACTGTCTGCTTTGTATAACCACCATCTAGAATGCTTGGCACCTAATAAGTGAATCAATACATACTGTTTAGCTCTATGGCGGGGGTAGGTGGTGGCGTGGGTGGGATAGAAGGATGGGTGGGTGGGTGGTGGGGGGTAGGTACATGAGAGGTGAATGAATGAATGTGTATACATGGTATTATAGGATTGCAGAGAGGAGGGGGGCACTTAATCTAGTCTGAGGTGATGGGTTTGAGGAAGACAAAGCGTTTAGTTAACCTTAGTCACAGCCTTCCTGGGCCAGTTAGACAATGAAAATGTCTCCTTCTCACCTTCATTCTTTATGATGATTTTACAGTGCTAATATTTTTTTCACAACCTATTTTCTAGATAGAATATTTGTTATCAAAGAAAGGCCAGCATATTTAGGTCTCATCTCTTTCTGGGAGAAAAATGAATAGCTGAATAACTTATCTTAAATTCAATAATTCCTTTAATATTTTGATAGAAAATAACTTACAAGGAACTTACAAAGAACCTGGTCTATGTATTACAAAAGGTTTTCATGATCACTACCCATCTCATTATACAGTGTTATAAAGACTCCACTATATTTTAAAAGTCTTGTTTTTATAAAGTTAACCCATATGGATGACATCCTGTAACATTTTGTGTAATTCTGGCATTAACTACTTTGTTATAAAAGCTTTCCTGTGAATAATTCATGGAATGACTTTTATCTAGCTCAATCTCTGCCTCAGTGGGCACACTTAACCTAGGTTTTACATAAAACTTTTTTTAAAAGAAGTAATTTAATTGTTGAGGAAATTTAATTTTAAAGAAGTAATTGTTGAGGAAATATCTTTTCTGGTACATTTTCCCATATGTGGCACACACACACACATACAAATTTAAAGTAATTCTTTAGGTTCTGAATTACTGAAACTGAACCTGACGAATACCCTAAACTGAAACATTGACAATATGTATGCTTTCATACAACTAAATAGCAAACATCCTATACAGCATCATTTGTTCTCATCCTTGATTCTTCAGACATTCAGCAATATTTTCTCTTTCTATTTCAACAGTATTATGTTACTAATAAAGGCATTTGGCATTTTGTTTGTTATTATATCTATTTTTAAGTGTTATTTCCACCATTTTTAATAGCATCAGGAAGAACAAACATTTACCCAGTCACAGATTTACCCAGTCACAGAGTTTGTTGTTGTTGTTGTTGTTGTTGTTGTTTTTAGGTAACAAGTCTCAAAAGAAGCTGCTAAATATTTACCAATAAATTTTGCAAACTTTTAAAATACTGTTGAGAATCTTATGTTTTTAATCACCACAGGGTTGGGTTGGGGGAACTGCAGAGGTTTGTCTTCCTGTTTGGATGTTGCGAGGTTCAATGAATTGCTGATCTCAATGCAGTCTCAATATCCTTGGGCTTATAAAATACGATTGATACTTGGGTGACATTCATTATCAAGGATGGCAAAGATAATTCACATTTCAAATAACCTTCTTGAAAATGTTTTGGGCTGGGCGTGGTGGCTTACGCCTGTGATCCCAGTACTTTGGGAGGCCGAGGCGGGCAGATCACCTGTGGTCAGGAGTTCGTGGCCAGCCTGGCCAACATGGTGAAACCCCGTCTCCACTAAAAATACAAAAGTTAGCCAGGCGTAGTGGTGCACGCCTGTCATCCCAGCTACTCGGGAGGCTGAGGCAGGAGAATCACTTGAACCTGGGAGGCAGAGGTTGCATGCACCACTGCACTCCAGCCTGGATGACAGAGCGAGACTCTGTTTCAAAAAAAAAAAAAAGAAAATGTTTTGGCCGCTTGTTAGCTCAGATGAGATTGTCATTGTTCTCAATCTCACGTTATGACTGACAAAGAGCACATAGGAAAAACAGAAGTGTGGGGCTCTGCTGCCTTTGGGACTTGCTGTGCGCTTGCACCACTGTTATTTCCCTCATTTGCATTTTTGGAGAGGAATAATTTTCAGTAGCTTGTCCATTCTGTCAGAGTAAGGAAGAGAATAAAATTGATAAATTCATGTCACGTGCTGAGTGAAGGGCAACATGAGACAATATGCAGGAAGTGAGGAAGTAAGCTGAGGGCACTTCAACCCTCTGAAAAGTGCAAAGTCCCTCCATCCTCAGCTGACCTGGCTTGGGTGTACATGATGTGGGGTTGTATGACATAAAACAGACACGGCACGGCTGGCTCAATCCACATTTTCAGTATTGGTAAAGTTTAATTTCTTCATTATTTTTAGAAAAAAATTAAATAGTGTTATTTTGCAAGCAATCGATTCTCCTGTACACCCTACATGTATAGGCCACTGGTCTAGTGGAAGAGCATAAACCCTGGGCTTGCCAAGGCTGTATGGGCTAACGAGAGGGAAATTCCTCATAAGGTTGCCATGAGGATCAAATAAGAATGGTCTATAAATCATGAAAAGCCATGCCAATGTCAGATATGATTATTACTGCTTAGGAAGATCTATCTGTGCCATTGGATTATCTTCACCTAGGTTCATTACCTTGCATGTACCCACTCTCAAATCCATCTCCAATTCACTGGTGAATCAGAATTGTAATAGTCTGATAAGTGAAACTTATCAAAGGGCATTTGAAATTCTGAGTAGGTCATTGTTGCTTTGTCCCCCGCCCCCCCCCCCATTTTAGACTTCTATATATTATTTTGAAGAAAAACTGGGATCATGAGACAGACTTGCTTTTCCCTAAAAGGCTGTTTACTGTGCGAGCTCCTCCTCACCTTTCCCATGAACCCACAGTTACTTGTGGCCCCTAAGAATCACCTGCTCAGGGCTCCTTGCCTGTGACCCCAGCATCTTCCCTTCTGCCCAGGGTCATTTCAGTCGGCAGCCTAAATCAGAACCACCCTGTGCTCCCTCTGACCTCATCTAGACTATTCTAGATCTCAATGGCTCCTATCACTTCAGGGCGAGGCCATAGGAACCCTAGTTCTCATTAGGAAATCCAAATTCCCCATGCCCCCAGAGGCACGGAAACTCTGCATTGGCTGCTGCTGTTAGCTGCTGCTGTTCCCACGAAGCAGCCATGATTCATAGAGCAGCTCTTTTCTTAGTAACAATGAAAACATTCTCCTTTGTGTTTTGCCAGTGCAGATAAAGGCCTCTTAAGCAAACCAAACATGCCTCTGGGTTTTGCCTGGACTGTGCCATCAGCTTGACTCTTGGAGAGAAAAAGAGAAGACAGTAAGGAATGAGCATCTATGGAGTGCTTCCTATATACCAGCCTTTGTGGTCTGGTCTGCATTTTAACTTACATTATATCTGACTTATATGCTTCCAATCCTGTCACAAAGGAATGCAAATCCTCTTTTCTCTGTCTCCACCCGGGGAAAGAAACAACTCCCTCTCTCCCACTTTCTCTCTTTCTGCCCATAAATCCATGGGACCTTCTCCTTGAGGCCTCTAACAGCCCAACCATTCTGCCCAAGGCAGGGAACTTAGACCTACACACCAGATGGAGCATTCGAACCTCTTCCTCTCCCATCAGAAATACATGGCATTTGATTCTCCCCATCTTGGCTTCTAAAATAATTGTTTTCATTGCTTCTCAGGCACATAGCAAGGTTGGACAATCAAAAATTATTTCTTCTTTATAACGACAGTAACATGTTAGAATCTGTGCATGGCTGACCAATTCTGTTGAATTTATAGTCTTATTTACCACAAAAATAAAATCTAACACAGCCCCAAGGAGCTAGAGGTAGTTATTGCATCAAACCTGAAATATGAGAACTAGGTTATATTTATTTTTTTAAGCAAACACCTGATTTCAGAGACTTACTCAATAATACATGTTTGAGATTAATGAAAATATTTCCTCATATAAACAGTGAAAATGCCAACATAAATATTGTGGGCTTTGCCCTCCAGTTTTCTTGTGGAGTGGACGACTGGATCTTGCCACCCCTGAGAAACTACTCGCAGCAGTGATCTGAATAGATGGTGACTCATTATTCACCTGCCAGGTCTGAAATTACCATGTCAGCCCCTGTCTGTCTACCGGGCAAGTCCTTCCCAGTTATTTTTGGAAAAGTACCCACAGTAGAAGCAGCTCTAGAACATTTCTTATATTGTGACCATGTTTAAGTATGATTGAAAATGGATACATGAAGCTTTCAGCCACACCCTGAGCCTGGATCTGGAGAGGCTATGAAGTTCATGGCAGCTTGCTTTTAAGGTGTAGCCCTTCTTCCTGAGCCACAGCTTCCCCTTCTGGAAACCTGCCTGGGCCTCAGTTTCCTCATATGATGGAGTCAGACTAGACCACTGAGTCTCAAATTTTAATGTGTACACAGATCACCTGGGGATCTTGGTAAACTTCAGATTCTTACTCAATAGATTTTGGGCGAGACCTAAAAGCCTCCACTTCTAGCAAGCTCTCAGGCGATAACAGTGCTACGGATCCACAGACAGACTTTGAGCGCCAAGAGGCTAGATGACTTTCCAAGAAACTTTCAGTACTGAAGTTTTATCCCATTCGAAGTGATGCAAAAAGGTGAAGTAACAAATGTTGCAACAGAATATAGAAAAGCTGAATATCTAAGTTTTGAAGTCTCGTAACAATAACACAGTTCAGCAGACTGTCCAAACTGCCTTGGCTATGACTGTTTATAGTTTTAATAAAGCATATAGGACTCCAAATGTCTACAGATTTCTTTACTTTTTTTCATGAGCAATTAAGATGAAATTACTGTTTTTTTTTAAATAATTTTGTTAGCTCATGACAATTCAACAATTAACCGCCCCCAGCTCAGATATCCCCAAGGCCAAGGTTTAACTCCAAGAACTATTACCCAAACTGAAAAAAAGAAAAAGAGAAAAAGGTGTATACAACTAGTGAAAATATGCCAGTTTAAAATACAATTTGTAATTCTCAGAGAATGAGGATAATTGCTCCCCTTCTCTCAACTTAAGTTTTGGCTGGAAGGAATAGTTAGCAGAAGAGAAAAACAACGGCCCCAAATACACTTGGCAATGGTAAGGCCAATGCTCAGCTTTCCCTGCTGGGTGAGAGCCTGGCTTCTGCTACTTGTGAGAATTTATAGAAGCTTAACCACCTGGGACAGATGATCATTGTTTTATAATAGCCCTAGGGAAAGTTAAGTCCATTCTTTTCTCCATAACTGGCAACAAAGATCTAGAGAGTCCATGATGAGTGCCTTCTGGGGGGATTTGTAAATTCAGAAATGGCACAAAGACTCACACATTTGGAGCTGGCTTGAGGGAGAAAGGGAGCATGAAACAGAAAAATGAGGGTGTGAAAATGTGTGCAAGGTACATTAGTCGATGCATTTACTTCACACCTTTCTCCAGATGACACCACTGTAACGTGTGAAGAGGTGCTAGCGTCGCCCTGCTGGGGCTGGCCTCACCCAGCTGCCCCAGGAATGGCCTGCAAGCTGAGCCCCACCCAGAGCCCCACCCAATGAGAGCCAGGCTTCACGTGAAGCTGGAAACATCTTTTCCACTGGTGACTTAACTGTTCACTCCGTGCCCCAGCCAGGTGTGGCTAGGCCACTGGATGGGCCTTCAGGTTCCCTTGTTTCCTGGTTCCTCAGTCTCTTCCTCATCCCAATCAGAAGCCCATGCTGGCCCTGCTTTGGGGATTGAGCCACTCAGGACCCCATTTTGGGGCTCTCCTTGTTCTTCTGGGGTACCTGACCAATCTGGTAAAGGGATCTGTACTGCCAGGTAGCACAGGTAGAAGTATGATTTCCCCCAGGAAATAACCTGCTTTTTAACAGGGTCTTTGACGAATGAGGCAATGCCTTCCCCCTAAATAGTGACTCAGATGATACAACACAATGAACAGGAAGAAGAAACATGATGGGGTCAGAGGAGGAACTTGAGGCACTTTATCAACCCATCCTACATGTAGGCCAAGTTAAACTGTGCCCAGTATGGCTGGTTTTGTCACTTCCATCTGTTCCTGTTTAGAGAAAGTTAAAGTAAGTGGCTTCAGGTTAGGGCACAGGGTGAAGCACCTGGAGGCCTGAGTTCCGGGCCTGCCTCTGCAACTCCCTAGCTGTGTGGTCTTGGA
This sequence comes from Rhinopithecus bieti, assembly GCF_001698545.2. Lineage (NCBI taxonomy): Eukaryota > Metazoa > Chordata > Mammalia > Primates > Cercopithecidae > Rhinopithecus > Rhinopithecus bieti. Next base: position 1,538,014 of record NW_016820098.1, on the reverse strand, counting down.
CAAGTCACCTCACTTCTTTGTAACTGGTTCCTATCTGTAAAGGGAAGAGACTAAACTGGGTCAAAAGTTTCCAAAGGTTACGTTTATTTCATTCTTTTCGAGGGATACTTTCTTTAAAAGGAATCTTACATAGAAGTTCAATTTGCAAAGCAGATAAAAAGCAGTGTGCTTGGTTAGGTACCATCAGATGCTGTAACAAGCAAACCTCAACATTTCCATAGTTTCACAGCCCTGCGCAATAAATGCCAGTTGGCTTTCTATCTCAGGTGGTTCAGGGCCCCTTGCCCCTTCCATCATATGGCTCTGCAATACTCTAGGCAGTAGTTCTCAACCAGGGGTCATTTTGCCCCTCCCAACCCCTGCTTCCCTCCACCTTCTGCCACACCAGGAGACATCTGGCAATTCCTGGAGACATTTTGGGCTGTTCCAACAGGGGAGGTGCCACTGGCATGCAGTGGGTAGAAGCCAGGGATGTTGCTTAACCCTCTATAATGCACAGGACAAGTCCTCACAACCAAGAATTCTTCAGCCCAAATGCTGATAGACTGAGCTTAAGAAACATTGCTCTAGGTGCTTAAATTCTATATATCCAGCCAACAAACAGGGAGAGAGCCCTGAGGAACACTACATGGGAGGGTTTGCTAGGACAGGGCTAGAAATGACACACATCACTTCCATTCACATTTCATGAGCTAGAACTTGCTCGTATGGTATACCTAGCTGTGCGTGTGTGTATGTGTGTGTGTGAGTTTGCGTGTGGCCAGGGCAGAAGGGGAAGATGGGAGTGGTCCCTGACTGAGTAGCTACTTTGCAGAAACAAATCTACACCACCAAGGGGAGCATGCAGAGCTGTGGACATACCTTAGAACAGTGGTTAAAAATGATGGCGCTAGATCACCTAAAGAGTAGTATGGCAGAATTGCGTAGGGCCTTGTTACCCAAAGGCAACCCCTGGAAGTCTAGAAAAGATCCCCCTGTGCTCATAAGCTGCCCTGCTCTAGCTACTAGATGCCAGAATCACATAGAAGAGCTCTAACAAAGAAGCACGTGGAAATCCATCATCATCTGTGGAACTACATTTCCCACTGAAGGGACGGGGCTGTGGCTGGGGTTTGTGGAGGCCACTCTCTTCCAACTGAAGAGCAAAGATAAACACTGTCAAATACAAGAAGGAGATAAAGACAGACAGTGGATTTAGCCCGTTTCTCTCTTGGCTCAGGACATAGCACTCACTCTTTCCCTCAGTTACAAACCAATCAGATGCTTACCTTGGAAACTATAGGCATTTGTAAACACAAATGAAAAGATACACAATTGTGTTAGGTTTTCAGAAAAAAAGCTCAATGAAATAAGCCAAAATAAGTCAAAAATGCTAGATTCTTTTCTGCCTCTAACAAGCAGTACTACGGGGAGATTCACTTACCCTTCCATAAATGGCACTCTCATTTATGAAATGTGGAAAGTGACCCAGAGTTGCAGTTTTCTGTGTCTTGGGGAATCCCTGGGGGTTCTGGGGGATCCCTTTGAGATTTGACTGGAGTAAATCAATAAGGATTATCCCTCACACCCAACTCCACTTTTGTCTTTTTGACATACCACACTTCAGTGTAAAACTTTGTTTAGACAAAGGATTTTATGGCTACACAACATCTGAAAACCCCTAATTAAGATGATCACTCATTTCTAATTCTAACATGCTATGATTAGTCCACAAGACTAGAATGATCTTAGTAAAAACTCTGTACATTCCTCAGTAAGACAATTTTTTATCAATAAATTTTAAATCACCATTAAAAAGGCAAAATTAGGTTGGCCCAATCCCCTAATTCTCTGTTTGTGATTGTCAGAAAGACTTTAGGTTTTTATGTTAGTCTCATTCATGTAGAAGAATACAAGAGGAAATTCCTTATAGCTTAAAAGAGAACCTTGATAGATTCTAAATAAGTATTAGTTAAGTCGAATTATTCCATATTTAATGTAGGTAATCTTGATCTCAAATACCTATAATAAATTTGATTTTTAATGTAACCTCTGATGGTTGTTCTCAAGCCCAGCACCAGCTAATATCAAACACCCTGCTTTGCTAGGGTGATGGGATTCTTATTCCTGCTCTCAGACCTAGGGGACCTCTCCATTGCCAATCACTTCATTGGGATGAGTTTTTAAAACAGTCCTACACAACACTCTTGTTTTCTCATTAGGAACCTAAATCTACTTCCATTCACAGCTGGCACTCGCCCTGTGACCTTGAACACGCATGCCCCGTGTCCTTGGCTGACGCCATTCCTGATCTGCAAACCCACTGAGACCAAAACAGAGTTCCCTCAGTGTCTAGTGTGGTTCTCTACATATAATATATATCAAATAAATAGTGTAAGTGACATGTGACAAAGACCACACAGGCATAAATCATACCATTTAATTCCATTATTTACAACATTTGGACATCTACACAGTTCAATCATAATTTGATGAATAAGCAAAACATGTTTCCAGAAAAGCTCCAAGTAGAAACTTTTGCTCCAACTTCCAGCAGCAGTAATTACTTCCCATGTTCTCTACTTAGACACAGACTTTTCCACTGAGGCTCCCGCTGGTGACTACCACCTACCACCACTGATAGGCATCACCATTCTTCTCCACATACAAGCCGCTGAGATTATGAATATAAATCTTATGAACCTTAGCCAGCCCTACAACCCTACCACAAAACACCAAAGATAACCATAGCCAGGGAAATTACCATAGGCCTTTATTAAAATCCTGATTTCTGCCACCAGAACAATACCATGGGCCCTAGTCAAGGTTGTGATGGTCTCTTGAACTGGTGATGAAAAGGTTGTAAGAATTTCAAGTGATGGTAAAGGTGGCCTATGTTTTACAGGCTGGTGAAAGTCTCAAAATTGAAACATTCTATATTGCAATTCTATTTATTGGTTTGTCTCTCCTCTTTAAACATGAAGACCCTGAGGCAGGAATCATGTCTATCTTGTATACCCTTACTCCCTCAGATCCTACTTAGCATGATATATAGCAAATAGCAAATTGTACTTGTTGAATGACAGTGTAGAGAAAAGACAGACAAAATCATTTAGTGTGCTATTATTAATACAGTGTATTATACAACATTTTTATTGTGACAACAACCTGATTCTCTAAAGGTGAAAAATTATTTCATTACAAATATAATATAGATTAAGTTCATATAACCTTTCTGTAGTCATTGAATAGTTAAGTGTTTCTTTTCTTTTCTTTCTTTTTTTTTTTTTGAGATGGATTCTTGCCCTGTTGCCAGCCTGGAGTGCAGTGGCACGAACTCAGCTCATTGCAACCTCCACCTCCCAGGTTCAAGTAGTTCTCTTGCCTCAGCCTCCTGAGTAGCTGGGACTACAGGTGCTCACCACAATGCCCAGTTAATGTGTGTATTTTTAGTAGAGACGGGGTTTCACCATGTTGGCCAGGATGGTCTCGATCTCTCGACCTCGTGATCCACCCGCCTTGGCCTCCCAAAGTGCTGGGATTACAGGTGTGAGCCACAGCACCCAGCCCAGTTAAGTGTTTCGGTCCTGAATATTAATACTTTCCAGAAACAGAAAATAGGAACATTTCTAAGAAGTTCACAGTAAATAATCTGAAAAAAGAGAAAAACATTCCAGCTGTCTTGTGAGCCAAGTAAACCTGCATTCACTCATTGAAATCGAAGTCTCGGCCGGGCTCGGTGGCTCAAGCCTGTAATCCCAGCACTTTGGGAGGCCGAGACGGGTGGATCACGAGGTCAGGAGATCGAGACCATCCTGGCTAACACGGTGAAACCCCGTCTCTACGAAAATACAAAAAACTAGCCGGGCGAGGTGGCGGGCGCCTGTAGTCCCAGCTACTCCGGAGGCTGAGGCAGGAGAATGGTGTAAACCTGGGAAGCGGAGCTTGCAGTGAGCTGAGATCCAGCCACTGCACTCCAGCCTGGGAGACAGAGCCAGACTCTGTCTCAAAAAAAAAATAAATAAATAAATCTTATGTGGTAGAGTTGGTGACTGGCTTTTTTCATTTTGCATGTTTTCAAGGTTCATCCATGTGTTTGGTCTTTTAAATCTTATGTGGTAGAGTTTGGTTTCATGTCAGTGTTTATTTGCCTTTTGTTTTCAAAAATAAGGCCACTTAAATTATTAGATTATTTGAATTCTCCT
>NW_016820098.1:1501364-1533769 GCF_001698545.2 Rhinopithecus bieti | reverse complement strand
AAAAAAAAAAAAAAAAAAAAAAAAGAAATCGAAGTCTCACAAAACAAATTTTGGTGCTTCACTGGAAGGTCACTGGGTGGACCCATGCTTTTTGTTTTTTTGTCAATGTGTATGTTTTATTTAAAGTTGCATTGATTGACACCATTATTTCAGGGCACCTTCATAGGTCGTGCAACACTGCTAATATCAGAGGTCAGTATCATAACCAACGTTCACAATGATATTCTTGAGTCTTGAAGTAAAACATATGTTAGGCCTTGTTACTAAGGCAGAGACTTGAGATGCTTTTCATCCAGAAAGTGTTTCAGCATTTATAGGGTTATATTTCAACTACCTGTTTACCACGTTATTGGGGAAACCCTCCTTCTCTTCTGCTGATAAAGACAGAATACCATAGTAACAATAAGAGCTTAACACAATACACTTTTATTGAGTACCAAATGTCAGAACCCACCTGGGTACTCATGATGCCAAAGCGACTAAGATATGGGCCTTGCCTTCAAAGAGCTCACAGTCTGTGCTGAGGAAAACTGTATGTTGAATCACGGGAATTCCACACCTGACCTGTGATGATAGTGGGGTGCAGGAAGTGCTGTTGGCACTGGGGAGAGAGGGCCAGATCTGGACCTTGGGGACACCAAAAAGTAAGGAACAGAAGAGGGAAAAAAAAAAGCTGTATGTCCTGTTCATGGAATTGTTGCAGCTTGGCTGAGTGGGAGGTTGGGGTGGCAGGAGAGCTGGAACGTAAGGCTCAAGGGATTGGTTAATGTCATACTCCTTAAAGTCATAGTAAGAGGTTTGACTTTCAGTGGTGGCACCAAAAAGGGCTTTCCACAAGGAGAATCACCAGTGGCTCTGCAAAGGTACAAAGGGTGACATAGGGAGCCTACACTCCCTGCCAGAACCAAATATCAATCAACCTCCTCACTAAAGAATACAATTAAAATGAAACAAAGTGTGTTTTCCCTGCAAACATACATTCATTCAAGCCCCTGGCCTTCTATACTGCTACCCCTAAGCTCCTATATGCAAATTCAGGAGTCACCTCCGAGGGCTTCCATATTCCACAGGGATGGGTATGGATAAAGTCAAATTATCTTTAGAATAAATCAAGCCAAGGAGGTGGCTTTGCCTTCCTTATGTCAATCATGGCACCAAATCAAAGAAGGTCAGGATAATGAGGAACGCTGAGGTCTCTGAGAGGGAAGCTGTCTCGGAAGCATGTGTTAGATTTGGTCTCAGAGGGCAAGGATCTCACCAATTAGATCCAGGCTCCCTGTGGCATAAGCTGTACATATTGGCAGTAAAGTAACTGAGAACCAATTGTGTCACCCCAGGCAGTGCTAAATTAGATGTACAGTGCATCTTCAACAGCTATTAATAGTAAGGAGCCTGGAGCCAATTAGAAATATGTCCATGTAATAAGGAAATGAAGTACTCTTACTCTTGTGTAAAACATCACTCTGTCATCCATAGGCAACAAAATAAAAAAAAAAAAAAAACAGCTGACGAGCATGTTCAAATTGAACAAATATTCCTGTGAGGATCCTAGGTCTATAATAAGCCAGAAATTGAATTAAAGATGATGGTTCTTACTTCTACACACTGGCTGATTGAAGAAAAGAAAATAGTGGTAGACATGTATGTGAACACACAGGAGCTGAATAAGTGAATACATTTGTGGTAATTCTTTAAGAAATGAAGAGTCCACTGCAAACTCTGGCAATTAAGTACGAAACATTTAAGCAAGGTTGCTTGGTAGGTCTTGCAATATACAGCCTGAAAAACAGAAAATGCTTTGCAGTTTAAGCTACCTATGTGCTTTTTGCTATATCAAAAGTTGATACATTATGTATATATAAAATTAGGTGCATGAAAACTTGGAACAATATCAAACGTTATGAAACTGTTAGCCAATTTGGCCAAAGTCTTCTATGCCATTTTAAAATTTTTTATTTGAGGGGAAAATATGATGTTGCAAACAACAGCCATAAAGCAAACAGGACAAGCTATATATTTGCAAAGGAAATTGCAGGTCATGGCATTAATTTTTAAAAATCTAGCCTCCTTTGTAGATATGTGTGCCTATAACTCATATATGTAAACTGTATTCAAGTTTTGCAAAGAAGTTTAAAAAGTGCTGAGGTATTACTTGAAGCACAAAGATATTTTATTACACCATTTATTACTTATGGCAAAACATCAAGATGAGTGGATATAAAAAATCATTGATTCAAATACTTGAAGAGCTACTGTTTGAAATTATTAAATTTAAAAATAGACCAACAACATACCAAAGCAAGATTAATATCTTTTAAATATTAAAAAGCATTAATTTAACACAATGACGAAGGCCTTATTAGATTCAGAGCTAGTGAAATCTAGTGAATAGGATGACGGAGTACCACAATTTCATATTTTTAGTCTTATTTATATGTCAGACTGCAGTCTTGGAGGATCTAAACAGGCATATTCAAATTTATTTCCAAATAATCACTTTTCATCTCTTTTCTAATTTTAGTCTGCACCAATCTTTCTGATTCACTGGGTCTCTGACAGATAGTTGCAGACTGAGGGCTGCTTGGCCAATGTAATGAGACCAGCTTCTGTCACTCAGGGATGCTGTGGCCTGAAGCCGGTGAGACTCACAGGGAGGCTGTGAGAACATCACGTACATGTGTTTTTCCATCCATGACAAACACCTCTTGCTGCCCTCCTAATAGCCACCCTTCTTCCCTTCCTCTAACACAGGGTCCCTCAATCCAGGCATGAGTGACAATTGTGCTGGATACTTCTTTGTTGTAGGGGACTTTCCTGTGCATTGCAGCATATTTAGTAGTATCTTTGGCCCCTACCCATTAGATGCCAGTAGCAACTCCCCTCTTCCCCCAGGTTGTGACAATCAAAAACATCTCCAGATATTACCCAAATGTCCCTTGAATTGGCAAAAGGCAGATGCAAAATTGCCTTAGGCTGATAACCATTGTTCTTACAGAACCCTGCTTATAGTCTTGTTGTCCCCACAGTTCTGTGAGCAGCCATAAGCTGTAAGAAAGGCAGCTTACATTCCAGCCAAAGAGGGGTGAATCTTGACTGGTTTAGATTAATTACAGTGGTTTCATTCCCCTTCTCAGATGTTGGTTTACATATGAGCATGCAACATAATTCTGGCCAAGGAGACATAAGAAGAAATCTGCTAAGGGGCCCTAATGAAGGGATTCCTCACTTTAGGCTAACCCTTGGAGATACATATATATATATCCACACAAATAAAGAAAATGAAAGAATGGGGGGAAGTAAAAGGCGGGAGAAAGAAGTATATTTGCTCAGCATGGCTCCCGTAACAAAGTCCCACACACTAAGTGGCTTAAGCAACAGAAATTCATTTTCTCACAGTTATGGAGGCTAGAAGTCCAAGATCAAGGTGTCAGCAGGGATGGTTTTATCTGAGGTCTCTTTTCCTTGGCTTGTAGATGTCTGTCTTCTTCCTGTGTCTTCACGTGGTCTTCCCTCTCTACATCTCTATGTCCAAATTTCCTCTTCTTTTAAAGATACAAGTCATACTGGATTAGGGCCCACCCTAATGACCTCATTTTAACCTAATCACCTCTTTAAAGACCATCTCCAAATACTGTCACATGCTGAGGCTTTGGAGGTTAGGACTTCAACATATGAATTTGCAAGGAGGACACAATTCACACATACCAAGGAGAGAAGGAAAATAAAAAAGGAAAAAAAAAAAAAAAAAGAAGAGGAAGAAAGGGAGAAGGTAATGTATCATTTGGGAGTGATTTCCTCTGCAAGTGATAGAAATTAACAGTTCATTAAAATAGAGCTTTGCTTTTATCACTAACATTAAGTCTGAGTATGGGTGGCTTGCTAACATTGGTTGAATTGGTCAAAAATGTCATTAAAAGCCAGTTTCTGTCACTCTGTCCCCTTTGGAACTATCCTTATGTTAGTTGCCTCATGGTCACAAGATGGCTATTGTAGTCCTAAGGCAGAAAGACAGGGAAGGGGGCTGTGCCAGTGAACTTCCTCTTACCTCTGTCCTCTCGAATAGAAACAAAATCTTCCCCAAAGACCCCCAACCTATTTCCACCTTATATCTCATTAGCCAAAACTAGAGCATGTGGCCAGCCCCAGCTGCCAGTGAATCTGGCAGAGCAAATATCTGGTTCTTTAGAACCTCTGGTAACAGGCAGCAGCAAGGGGTGGCTTGAGATAGCTGCTGGATGAGCCCATCAAACACATCTATCCCAGGGAGGGAGAGAGACAGAAAGGAGAGAAAAAAATAGGAGGTGGTTGGGGGTAAGATGAGAAAAGAAAAAGAAAGTTATCTGTATTCATCCATACATAAAAAAGTAGTTTTTGTACACAGCCATCCCATGGTGTTCCCCTATCCTACTGATTGGCTATTATAATACCCAACAGCTTGCTTAAGGGTTTAGATGATTGCTCAGCTTTTGGCATAAACATATAATACGTATTTAACGATTGCCTCTAGATAAGGAGTTATATGTGCACAATAAATCATATACCCCTAGCATGTAACACAGTACTTGGCACGCAGTAGGTAAGTACTAAATATCTGTTGAACAAATGAGTCAAACCAGTCCAGGTAATTGTGGGAAGAGTACACAATATCTACTCAAAAAGATATCATGAGGATTTACTGTGGGAACTTCTTAGAAATGCAGATTTTCAGGTCTCACGCTAGACCTACTGAATCAGAACTAGACAACAGTCAATACTCTGTGGTTTAAACACCTTCCAGGGGATTCTGGTGCATGCTAAAGCTTCTGAGTATGTGCATGTACACGCACGCGCGCGCACACACACACACACACACATCCTGCCCTTCATAATTTTAGGGCCATGAATATTTTATTTACTGTAGCTTCTCTTCTTCTGTGCTACATTGATCATCTGAAGACACTATTTTGTTCTATGAATCTTGAAAAATTGTGGGTTTGTTTTTTTTTTTTTGAGACAGAGTCTTGCTCTGTCACATAGGCTGGAGTGCAGTGGTGCAATCTTGGCTCACAGCAACTTCCACCTCCTGGGTTCAAGCCATTCTTGTGTCTCAGCCTCTGGAGCAGAATAGCTGGGATTACAGGCATGTGCCACCATGTCCAGCTAATTTTTGCATTTTCTGTAGAGATGGGTTTTTGCCATGCTGGCCAGGCTGGTCTCGAACTCCTGGCCTCAAGTTATCTACCAGACTCAGCCTCCCAAAGTGCTGGGATTACAGGCATGAGCCACCATGACCAGCTGAGGATCTTTTTAAAAATTTTAAATGTTAAATTATGAAATATTAAAATATAAAAGAAAGTACAGAGGAAAAATATAGCACCCATATGCACACTCCTCAGATTTAACAAATGTTAACATTTGCCATACTGGTTTGCAGGTCTTTTTAAAGTTGCTAGGCCCAGCACTGTTCTCTTCCACCCTTCCATCCTTCTCTGACAGCACGTCTCTATTCCTGAGCATCCTGACCTTTTCCTGTGGCTTCCTAAAGCCCTGGGCCAAGAGAATTCAAGCATCTGTGGAAGTGCATATTCTCACTGGCATTCCACCAGGGGCCAAGTTACTAGTAATTTTCATTACCTGGAGCTTTAGTCCCCTTTCCCTTAAGTTCCAATGGTATATGCTGAGATGACTTTATGCTCAGACACTCATGAGAGAGGTTGGGAGCAAACTTGAATTGTCAATAATATCATGTGCTTCTCATCTGAAATGCAACTCTAAATTCTTTTTTTTTCTTGGAGATGAGGGCCTGGCTCTGTGATACAGGCTGGAGTGCAGTGGCACAGTCAGCTCACTGCAGCTTCAACTCCTGGGCTCCAGCAATCCTCCTGCCTCAGCTTCCCCTGAGTAACTGAGATTACAGACACACACCATCATGCCCAACTAATTTTTTTTTTTTATTTTTTATAGAGGCAGGGTGTCACTGTGTTGCCAAGGCTGGTCTCAAACTCCTGGCCTCAAGTGATCCTCTCGCCTCAGCCTCCCAACGTGCTGGGATTACAGGCGTCAGCCACTGCACCTGACCCTCTAAATTCTTTTGCCTTCTTAAGCTCAAGAGCAATGTTCTTTCAGATGAGACCCACTACAGAGACAGAAAAGAATGAAGCAAATTCAGCTAGTGGCCAGAGAGAGGGGAGTTCTTACTCTAACAATATTGTGCAGGGTGCTTGTTTTCTTTGCACCTTTTATTCCATCTAAAGAAGGAAAGAGAATACTAACCGATTCTTAAATATAATTAGGTTTATGAAGTACTTCCACACATACTCTCCCACCTGATACTGCCATTTGATGACAACTAGTACCCTTACAGATTGTCTGTCCTGTTGCCCACTGTGTTCCCAGCATCCCAACTGTGCTTGTATACCATAGACCTCAATTAATGTTTGTTAAAGAAATGAAGGACAGGAGGATGCTTAAAGTGGCAGCTACAGAATCTCCATGAAGGGCAGAGGTGACTGTCTAGTTGGAAGGCAGGGGCAGTGCCACTCAAAACAGTTCATAGAATCAGTCTATGAACTGTTTGTTTCTTGTTGTGCACTAATTTCTTTGAGAAAGTCTTAGTTTGAAAAAATGTCAGCTGAACTAAAGAGTGAGCCCAGTAACGTATTTGATTTACATTCGGATTCAAGTTCTTTATCTCAGTGCAGACCAGTAACAAAGAGTTCTCAGGATGGATCTGCCTGTGGACCATGCTTGGAGGAGCCCTGTGCCAGAGGAGCCAACTTGAAGCTGCGTGTGCTCTGTGTGCACTTTTTATTATACTTAATTGTACTGAGTTCATTATGGGTTACTTGGGGGAGAAGCAGATGGATGTTATGGGATGACTACAACCCTCTCCACACAAGCCATCCCTATTGGTCCCATTGAAGCTCAAGGATTATACATTTCAAATACTCTTTCTTTTTCATTGATTGTAATTGTAATTGTACATATTTATGGGGTACAGGTAATATTTTGATACAGGCATATAATGTGTCATGGTAAAGGCAGGGTAATTGGGATATTCATCACCTCCAACATTTATCATTTCTTTGTGTTGGAACATTCCAAATCTTCTCTTCTAGCTATTTGGAAATATACAGTAGATTATTGTTAACTACAGTCATCCTACTGTGCTATCGAACAATATAGAACTTATTCTTTCCATCTAACTGCATTTTGTACCCATTAACCAACCTCTCTATATTTACCCTCCTCTGCCCCACCACTCCCAGTCTCTGGTAACTATCATCCATTCCACTCTCTACCTTCATAAGATGATCTTTTATTAACTCCCACATAGGAGGGAGTACATGTGATATCTGTCCTTCTGTGCCTGGATTGTTTCACTAAACAAAATGTTCTGCATCCACGTTGCTGCAAATGACAGAATTTTAATCTTTCTATGGCTAAATAATATTCCATTGTGTATATATACCACATTTTCTTTATCCATGCATCTGCCGAAGAACACTCAAGTTGACTCCATATCTTGGCCACCGTGAACAGTGCAGCAACAAACGTGGGAGTGCAGATATCTCCTCAACTTACTGATTTCCTTTCTTTTGGATATATACCCAGCAGTGGGATTGCTAGATCAGATGGTATTATATTTCTGTTTTTAGTTTTTTGAGGACTCTCCATCCTTTTTTCTGTAATGGCTGTACCTATTTATATTCCCACTAGTTGTATACAAGAGTTCCCCTTTCTCCACATCCTTGCCAGCATCTCAGATAATCTTTAATTGCAAGATCCTAGAGTAACACTTTTTGTTTTGCAACTAAAGCCCTTCAACTGAGAAGAATGGAAGATAGTTTTGAGAGGAAGGAGCCTCTGGCATTTGTTGGCATGTTAAAGTTGGTTGGCCTGGTTCTACTTCCATGCCAGTTTTTCTTCAAGCTCCCCCTGAACCCCACAACATCAGGAACCTGGATCATTCTAGTTCTATTTGGGTGAGCTTAATTAAATTGCTTTGTAAAGATTATCTAGTGCCTATCTTGGCCACCAATCCATCCCAGACCACTCTGGTGACGTCAAGACAAGCAGAGCCTGACAGTCTAGAACTTTCTGCATGATCATTCTAGGCCAGTGGTTCTCAAACACTAGCAGCATTAAAATCCTCTGTAGGGCATTTAAAACACAGATCACTGACTCCATCTACTTCTAACTCAATCTGTCTGTGCTGAGGCTGAAGAATTTGCATTTCTAAAAAGTTCTCAGGTGATGCAGTTGGCCTGGGACCACACTTTGAGAACCACTCTTCCAGGTACTCAACACAGGTGACCATGGTGGGAGTGGACATTTTCCATTCCAGCCATAAGCAGTATTTTTGCATACTTATTCCAGTGGAGACTGCAGGTTGTCACCAAATATCTACTATCTCTTTCTTCTTTACCGACAGAACATCAATGTTATTAACAACATACCCAGCCTTAAAAAACACTACATTTTCCAGACTTCTTTCAGCTAGGGGGTCCATGTGACACAGTTTTTATGAATAAAATGTAAGTGCATGTCACCAAGTGGGACTTTTAGAAAGTTCATTAAAGAAGCTTGCCTGACTCTTGCTTTGTTGCTGTCTTTCATCAACAAATTTTCCACCACAAATGACTCAATTCCTTTCCCTTCTTCTTCTTCTTCTTTTTTTTTTTTTCTCCCAAGTCAGGTCAGACAGGTAATGTGCCAATGTCATAACAAGGTTCAGAGGGTGGCACATCTCACACATGCATATGAACACCCAATTATCACACTCATGAGCTACAACAGGATCACCTTCCCTTCTTCTTTAGTGGGATATGGACATGATGCCTTCTAGAAGGGGTTCCTCCATCTTGAGACCACAGGTGACAAGCAAGTGCCAAGGATGCTTGAGAGGACAGAGGCGCCTGGGTCTCTTGCAGCATCATGGCTGTCATGCCAGCTCCAGACTCCCCATCTCTAGACCTCTGATTATATGGGAAAGGGAAAACCCCTCATTTAACTATTTAAGCTATTGTTTGGGGGGGTCCATGTTATTTTTAGCCAAGGAAATTCTTAACTAAGATACCTACCTTGTTAAAAACCAGTGCTAGATGTGAAGATGGAAAATATATGTTTCCTACCCTCAAAGAGCTTTGGTGTGGCTTTGAAGACAGGAAAGAGACATAGCTCCTGGGTGAATATGGGACCCAAGAAGACTTAAGGTTTATGGCAGCCAGAACACCTCCCAGGAGTCCTGAGGAGCTGTTTTGAAAATATTAGAATCAGGGAAGAGAGCATGGAGTTGAGGTATGAGGCTGAATTTAGGGATCTTAGATAACACAGTTTAACTTCAGGCATTTACACTCGTAAAAAACAGTGGCCCTTGAAAAGAAGATGCTGGGAAGCGTTCAGGTCTATAGTAGGGATGGGGAGTGGTATAAAAGGGAAAAGAGAAGGAACAAACCTTACAAAAGTTGCTATAAAGAGACTTTGGAGGTTCGGTGAGGAACATGGAGTGAGACAAGCATGTGGTTTTGGTCAGGAAAGACAGTGGTTTGAAAACATTTTCAAGCCATGGAGCCCTTATCTCAGGAAAGCATCATAAGAAAATAGCTAAAATTGAGCTATTCTGGTTCAATAAGTTGTAGAGAACCCAGAGGCTCAGCTAACAACCTTCCCTTTCCTATGGCACCGCAGGGTCTCCATGGAGCAGCAGGGAGCTATAGGAACCAATTTATGGGGGAGAATAGGAAGGGAAAGGTGGAAAGTGAAGTAGCTTGGATACTATAAAATAATTCTGGAATGAGGAAACAAGAGAAAACTTGAAAAAAATTTTGTCTGGAGATTTAGGAGATCTGAACTATAGGTGAGCTATTAACTCTCAAACAGACACAGTAAGAAGCTATTGGACCCCTCAGAAGATCCATTTCCAAGATGCTTTCCAGACCTAAAAGTGCTTGGTACTAATTTTAGGGAAATTATATTTACAAAAGAAGTGGTCATGATTCCCAGAATCTATGGGTTTTATAGGGAGAGTCACACTGAAATGGTCCTAAGATTTTTAATGTTTGATTGCTTTCTGCTCTTGAAAGTGAAAGTTTCTCTAACTCAGTGCCTTCTCTGTTTTCCATTTAAAGGATAAGATTTACAATATTAACTTCAATTTTTTGCATGTATCTAGTAGTAACAAAGAAAAATGAAAGGTAAAATCCAGCCTGGAATATGTTGTTCTACAGCATTGCTTCTAAGAATTTTAAGACAAATGAATAGAATTTGGTATCTGTTTGACCCAGCAATCCCACTACTAGGTATATACCCAAAGGAATATAAATAATTCTGTTATAAACATACACAAACACGTATGTTCATTGCAGCACTAGTCACGATAGCAAAGACATGGAATCAACCCTATGCCCATCAATGATAGACTGGATAAAGAAAATGTGGTACATATATGCCATGGAATACTATGCAGCCATAAAAAGGAATGAGATTATGTCCTTTGTAGGAACATGGATGGAGTTGGAAGTCATTTTCCTCAGCAAACTAATGCAGGAACAGAAAACTAAACACCGCATGTTCTCACTTATAAGTGGGAGCTGAACGATGAGAACACATGGACACGTTGTGGGGGAACCAACATACACCAGGGCCTGTGAGGGATGGGGAGAGAGAGCATCAGGAAGAACAGCTAATGGATGCTGGGCTTAATACCTAGGTGATGAGATGAACTGTGCAGCAAACCACCAGGCACATGTTAATCTATGTACAAACCTGCACATCCTGCACATGTATCCCTGAACTTAAAATAAAAGTTGAAGAAAATAAAAAGAATTTGGTATCTGATTTAAAAAGCACTAGGAATTTGTAATTACCTTGGTTATTTATAAGATAAAAATTACATGTTGATTCATAGTATAAATATGGAGCTATTAATTTGTCAAGTGGTCTGTAATCAATTTTTGTCCATTATTCCTAATGTCATTCTGTAAAAGGTCTTCATTTCCCTGCTCATTTTTCAGATAGGAAACCAGAAAGACACAAAAGTAAAATTCAGTTAACACAGCTAGATGATAGTAGTAACTTGCCTGGCTGTATTAGCATAGGAACGGAAGTCTCCTGCATTCTAATCTTTCTAAAATTAGCCAACTGTGATGGAAAGAATCATTCATTCCATAAATCTGCCCTGAACAGAATTATGAGCAAGCAGAGACAAGCTAGCGCTAGCTTCTTTTATCTTTGCTGCCATGACTGGCATTGAATTTGAAAGGAAGAGCTACAGCAAAGGCAGGGGCTCTGAGCAAGACAGTGCATTCACACTGAAGACAGGGGCCTTCCCTGTGTTTCCCCAGCCATTCACAAAATTCAGGCAGTTCTTCTACATTCAATAAAACCAATTTAAGAGGTGTTTTGTTTTGTTTTGTTTTTTCCCCAGAGACTATTCATTCAAGGTACTTTCCACATCTGATTAGCCATTCCCTAGTCACATCTGAAGAGGCCTCTGGACTGAGCAAGTACCTAAGTCCAGCTCTGCCTGGTATTATCCAGAAAGATCAGTTACTATGCTTTGGAGTCCGTGTCACTGAAGAGGTTTCTGAAAGAGCCAAAGGAGTGTCACAGGCCTGGGCATCAGTTCCTACCCTGCAAAGGAAAATTCTCACTTGATCTGGGATTGTCTCCCTCAGCTCTCTAATGTCCTGAAGCACTCCTTAGATGAAGCAGAACCCAGGTGACTCCTGTGTCAATGCACTTCCAAGACACTAGGAGATGGCTGATGTCACCAGCCATCTCCTGCTCACCTGCTGTATAAATGAACCTAACATAGAACAAATTGCTTCTTAACAGGTTTTATTTTTTGTAAGTAAATGACGAGAGAAAAAGAGAACAAGTTTGTGCAGAGCCCATGAGAGGAAAAAGATCACTACACACTTATTTTAAAGAAGAATTTGTGTGAAGTTAATGTTTCCTGAATACAAGGCTACCTGGGAAAGAAAAGGATCTGCAAATCTATAGGCTGTTGGGGGCTCTTGGATGTTTTCACAAAATAAAACAAAAACAATCACAAAACCCTGCAAAAGTTACTATATCTTGAGCCATAATAAGGTTGAAGATAAAAGAACATTTGTAAAGACTTGGAACAACTTTTACCTAAGTTGCATGTTTACTTTCTCATGATGCATCCTTTCATCACATCATTTTCAATGACAGTGTGTATGAAACAGAGGTTAGAAGATAAGCTCTTCTGATTTTTTTAAAGTTAGGTCTTTGGAAGGAAGACAAATCTATAAACATAAAACATAGCACCTTTAATGAAAGCAGCAGTAACAATAATCAGTCCAGTTCCAAGGTTAGAAAGTCATTTAATGAGGAGACCCAGATCAACAGTTGTCCAGTTGGATCCAGCAGGGTGTTACTAGGGTTTACTCAAGAAAGGAAAAGTTTCGTGGCCAAATGCATTTGAGAAAATATTGGACTAAATGTTCTGCGTTTTCTATTTTGTTTTGTTTTACTTCAAGGCAATTGAAAGCCTTATCAATCTTTCAACATGTTTAGTAAATCTCAAGGCAGAGATAAAATATAAAGCATTTCCCAATTTTATTTGATCACAAAAACCTGTTATTCCTGGAGAATCTTATGAGATTAGATTCTTTAGCTTATATTTTGGGAAATGCTGAACTAGATTATAAGACAAATCTATAAATTTCCATAAGGAAGAAAGAGAGTGAGGGAGAAAAGAAGTGAAGAAATAACAAAATGCAAAATCTTAGCTCACCTGAAGTTGCAAGCATCTTATGAAATCACCGTTCATACAACATTTCTAGATGTAAAGAGAGAGGGAAGTGTATGGCATTCTCATTAAACTAAAAAAAAAAATACAAATAGTAAGTGTGACGAAAGCACTTAGCATTGTCACCCATAACTCTCTTGTCTACCTTAGCTCTCTTGTTTATCATATTTACTTTTGAAATTAAAAACTAAATTTAAATAAATATACTAAAAATTAAAATAAATGATGGCAATACAATGTTAGGGTTATGAATAATCAAACTCTGTCTTGGATTTGCCCCCTGAGAACTGACTGGACCCACCCATACTCCATATCTGCCTCTGCACACAGGCAGACTGCAAACACCCATTAGTATTCTCAGCAACCACTCGAGACCTCCTGGATCCTTTGGGTTAGCATTGATCACACCAGGCACCATGCTAAGTACTTAGAGTACACTATCTCATTTAATCTTTACAACAACTCCATGAAGCTGGGGTATTGATTTTATTGTATGGTACTATGGTCTCAATATGTCCTTCCGAAATTTATATTAAACCCTAATTTCCATTACAGCGATATTAAGAGATGGGGCCTTTTGAGAGGTGATTAAGTCATGACGGCTCTGCCTTCATGAATGGGACTAGTGCCCTTATAAAATAGGGTGAAGGGCACATTCTTGCCCCTTCTACCATATGAGGACAATTCACCCCTTCCACCATGTGAGGATGCAGTGAGAATGAGGAACAGGCTTTCACCTCACTGAATCTTCTGGCGTCTTGAACTTGAACTTCCCAGCCTCTATAACCACGAGCAATAATTTTCTATTATCTGTAAATCACCCAGTCTAAGGGATTTTGTTACGGCAGCCTGAATGGACTGAGATGCATGGATAAGGAAGTGTGAATTCAGCAGACAGACAGTAACTTTCTCAAGGGAGTTACATTTGCCAGTCTGGAGCTCCTTCTCTGATACACTGTACTACGTTCTTTTCACTTCCTTATTCTCCCAACTCCTTTTATGTCCATCTCTGAACTTCTGGCCTCAGTGATGCCCTTGGTCTCTCAGACCTCAGGCTGGTCTTGGCCTTTCAACCTTGCCTTTCACTATTAGATGCCGGTGTGTCTGTCCTGAAACCCAGCTCTGGCTCTGGCAAACCAGCTGACATCAATCATGTGGCTGGAACCTTCTTCAGAACAATGGAGGCCAGGGCGAGTGACTCACTTCCATTCAGTCTCTATCTTTGGGGCAGATCCACCATGAGACATAACTTACCAGAAATCCAATTACAAGGAGAAATGAGTATTGAAGACTAAGAAACGCATTTTGCAGCAGGCCCTTGCTGTACTGGGGCAGTGTCCATACATAGAGCAGCTGGAAGAGAGGTCACAAGCTCAGAAGCTTCTCTGAGGCAGGTAGGAAATTTAAGTAGATACTATGGTCTGCACTGGTGGGGACTGTGGAAATTGGACAGCAGGCGCCTCATCTAAACAGCTGATTGTTGCTCAGCTGTTGTTGCCATATTGGGAATTCGAGCCTAATGATATCTGGTATTCCTATTTTCAAAAGAAGTCAGGAAATGCAGATTTCTACATAAATTTTTCAAACTTCTGAATTGTGTATGGGCCATACAAAATACAATTGCAGGCCAGTCAACACCCTCTGATCCAGAATAACGATTTGCGAGACAAGCTGTTTGTGAGGCAGCATTACATAGTAGTTAAAAGCACACAATTTTTGAGCCAGACTGCCCATGTCCAAACCCTGGTCCCATCACTCACTAGCTTTCATTTCACTTCTCTTTGCTTCAGTTTCCTCATCTGTAAAATAAAAATAATATCGGTACCTACCTCATAGGGTTTCACGAGCATTAAATAAATTAAAACCCATAAAATGCTTTCACTACTATCAGGCATTAAGTTACATGGCAAATAAGTGTTTAAAACAAAAGTTTAAAGATAATAAACAAGAAAACAGAAAACCTGACAGGCCAGCTTTGGAACCTTCTGGATGGTAGATCTATTAACATTTCTCCCTTTGGCTGGGATGAAAAGACATTTGGGAACAAAAGATCCCATAAAAATAAATGATAAGAAGTGAAACACTTTCATTATGGCAATTTTGGTGTCAGAGCCTAAAAGACAGAGGGATCAAAATATTACAGTACTAAAATCTGATGGTCTCAGGTAGTAATGAGACTTAAGCTTATTAAAATGTATTTATTTCTGGTGTTAATAACCCTTCACAAGAACTGGGCAATTTTGAAAGAAGAAAAGAAAATGGTTCTCCCTGTGGACAAGCAGAAACAAATGACTATTTAATTTTCTAATTTGGAGTGAACTAAGTTGATCCCTAGGTTTTTGCTTGTTGGGGGGGGGGGGGGGGGCGGGCAGGACAGGGGAGTTCAGTGGAAAGCAATTGCTAGAGAGTGGGGCTTGTTCTTTGCTAACAGAAAAGGTGCAGAGTGTGGAATGAAAACTTAATAGCCTCCTCTCTTCTCAAGAGACAATTGACTTCCATCTGTTTAAACCTCCCCAGGGGACCCTGCTCCCCCTCCAATTTCCATTTACTCTCCTTTCCACCAAACCAGGGTGACATTAAGAAAACCAAATCCATTTGAAACACAAACTCTTACACATCGAAAGTCAGGGGAGAAGCCTGGTTGACCTGTAAGCCACTGCATTAGGCACAAAGATGCAAAAAGCAACTTTCAGGAACAACTGCCGCTCTGAGGACTCTATGCCAAATATAACATCTGCTTTGGCGCGAAAGCAGGCTGGAGCCCCCGAAGAGGAGGAATATAAAGTATGTTTAAAATGTGAAACCTGGCCGGGCACGGTGGCTCACGCCTGTAATCCCAGCACTCTGGGAGGCCGAGGCGGGTGGATCACGAGGTCAGGAGATCCAGACCATCCTGGCTAAAACGGTGAAACCCCGTCTCTACTAAAAGTGCAAAAAATTAGCCGGGCGTGGCGGCAGGCGCCTGTAGTCCCAGCTACTTGGGAGACTTAGGCAGGAGAATGGCATAAACCCGGGAGGCGGAGCTTACAGTGAGCCGAGATCTCACCACTGCACTCCAGCCTGGGCGACTGAGCGAGACTCCGTCTCAAAAAAAATAAAATAAAATAAAAATATAAAAAATAAAATGTGAAACCTTTAGTTCTACTTGCTCTTTACTCAGAAAGGAGAGAGTATTCCCTTGTGCCAATGAAGTCTCTCTGAGTCGTTTGCACTATTGGCAGCAGGCACTGCCGGCGGTAGTGTGCACCAGCTGCTGCCCTGGAGGTGAGTGTTGGTCCCTGCATAAGAGCAGCCGCCT
This sequence comes from Rhinopithecus bieti, assembly GCF_001698545.2. Lineage (NCBI taxonomy): Eukaryota > Metazoa > Chordata > Mammalia > Primates > Cercopithecidae > Rhinopithecus > Rhinopithecus bieti. The sequence continues at coordinate 1,517,711 of NW_016820098.1, read as the reverse complement.
TTAAACAGATCAAATGAGTCTCATGATGACAGGTGTCTCACTCTACTTTCAATCTGGTTTTAATTTGGTTACTTGCAACCTAAGACACCAAACAGCATTTTAGGGATGAATTGCATTCCTGAAGCGTAGGGGTCAGAAAGCTCCTACATTCACTTTTACTGTCCCTGCACTTTTTCTCTCCCACTAGCTGCTGCCTTTCCACTTCCCCTCATTTCCTGCATTCTTAATATTCTATTGTCAAATTTTCCTGTTCTTGACAGCAAGTCTTTCCTTTTTCTTGATGCTTTATTCCTTCTCACATAAGACCAGAAATTGATCAATAGCTCATTTAAGTTCCAAACTGTATTTTACTGCTGAATAAACATATAGTTTTCCTAGACTCCCATGAAAAAAAAAAAGGGACTTATGCTTAAATTCAGGGCTAGCATACCGATTATCCTAAAGTATAACAACATATTTTGATATAACATCATATAGCTTTAAAAAATTTTTCATAAAGTAACAGAGTAAGATTGGGCATCTGAATCACATGTTTAGGAACTTGCAACATTCATTCATCTTACACGATAAACCTCAACGAGTACCTACAGGTAGCATGCACTATTAGGTACCGGGGATACTGAGATCAATAATGCCATTGTGTTGGTCCAACTGGGGAAGACTGGCATGCCCACACAAACATAGCAGCGAGGGCAGGGTTGGGTTAGAAGTGAGCACAGTGCTTGGACACATGGGTGAGAGCCTCCTGATGAGGTTGCTGGGGAGGAAGAGGAATGGAGGGAAGAAGAAGAGGAGTCAGAAAAGACACAGGGAAACAAACATGAAGAATGAACAAGTGTCAGGTAGTCAGACGGGACCAGTATCCCTAACAGAAAGAAGAGTAGTTGCAAGTAATGGAGAGGGAGCACACCCTCTTCTCTTCCAGACACTTAGGAGAATAATACCCCATCCCCCTTGCTTTTGGATAGGACTATATGACTAGCTCTAGCCAATGAGTTGTGAGCAGAAGTGATATTTGTCACTTCCAGGCCAGAGCACTTGATTGCTGATGTGAGATCCCTCAGTCTTACATTCTCCTGGAAGTGAATCATCATAGGATGAGAGGCAGCCTAAAATGTTGAGTGTACATCTAAATGAGCAACTCCAGAGAGTCATTTGTACCCACAGAGGATTTCACGTGAGTGAGAAATGAACTTTAGTTTCAATAAACCACTGAGATTTGGGGGGCTGTTTGTTAGAGCAGCATAATATAGTCAATCCTGATAGAAATGGCTACATTTAAAGACACAGATATACTCAAGAAATTGAATCTCAAGTTTAGAGGGGATGATAATAAGAATTTGCAATGATCATCGCACATCTTGATAGAGATGCATCAGGGCCTCAGATGGAAGGTAGAGTATAAGTACATAGGTGGAAAATGACATTATGGGTGTAGAGAAAACATGAAACATAAGAAATAAATCAGAGGGAATAGGGATGATCCCCAGAACCAACAATGAGGGGCCAGAAAGACAGAAATAAAAGACAGTGGTATCTTAGAAGCTCAATCTCTTAACATATCTACTGTATTATTGATGTCATGTTATTTGTTTCTAATTATAAAGTCTTAGTAATCATTTTCCCTTCCTTTATTTGAAGTCCAGAGATGATCAAATAGAGGTATCTTAATGAACACTCATACTTCTTGCTGTGACACCCTCAGAGTTTAACCTCAGGCTGTCAGTGGGTTTCAGACTCACCTCTGCAGGACACCAGGGGTTCCCTGGAGCCAGCTGGAAGAGGAAAAGATGAAGAATGGGATCTAAGCCCCAACCCTGGATCAACTACAGCAGCTCTGATCTTGCATGTTTCTTGTTTTGTTTGTTTTTGTTTGGTTTGGTTTGGTTTGGTTTGGTCCTTTTTAAGACAGGGTCTTGCTCTGTCACCCAGGCTGGAATGCAATGGCATAATCTTGACTCACTGCAACCTCTACCTTCCAAGCTCACACAATTCTCCCACTTCAGCCCCCAGAGTGGCTTGGACCACACGCGCATGCCACCATGCCTGGATAACTTTTATGTTTTTCATTGAGATGAGGTTTCTCTATGTTGTCCAGGCTGGCCTTGAATTCCTGACCTCAAGCCATCTGCCGATCTTAGCCTCTCAAAGTGCAAAGACTCCTTTACTGTCATTTTTCACATGTCCGAGCCACCACGCCCAGCCTGATCTTACATGTTTCTACATGGGCTTATGTGTAAGATTCTATTTGAAGAAATGGTGCTGCTATTAAGAAAAAAAAAAAAAGATAACTGCTAGTCTAAGTGAATTAAAATATCAGCACTTATTTACATAAATATGAAAACTTATGGTATACTTAATCAGTCAATAAAATATCTTCTGTGGTAGAAAATCCCCCTGCTTAGCAAGGTATAAAGGAGTCTCTGGAATTCAGGCTCATCCTACTTACCCAGCCCCATAGCTTGCTGTTCTCCACAAAGCCAGACCCAATCGCCAAATGCATCATAGCCATTCACAGTGCCACATCACGACACATACAGGTTGCTTATGATGTCCTGACTCCGTCCACTCCTCGCAAATTGCTGCCTCTCCATTAGGAGCCATTCAGATGCCCACCTTCGAGAGAGCCTTATCTACTTTGACTCTCTCCCCACTCCTCAGGGAAACTATTCCTTCCAGTGTGCGTACACTCACAGCACCTCACTAATACCTCTGGTATATTATATATGTGACTCTCTTCCCCACCATGCTGTGAGCTCTTTTACCTCTAATCAATCCCAAGTGTCCACTGAGTAAATAAATGAAGATAATTCCAAAATTGCTTGTGAACTAAGCATTGCTACCATAAGGCTGTATCATAGCAACATAGTGAATAAATAATAGAATGTTAAGATTTGCTTCAAATTTTAACTTTTTCTGAGTGTATAACACTGTCCATCTTCCTCCTCTAACTCTGTCTCCTTTCAGATTCATAGTTCTTTTGATTGAGATAGTTTCAATAAGACCTGTTTGGGAGCACAATTTCTCAGTTTCTCTTTGGCATGAATTTCCAACATGATTCCCATCCCAAACACAGTCTAACACTGACACAGCCAAGAAGACACAGATGCACATATCTACTCACTCAAAGGCATTCTGACTTCTCTCTGCCACAGAACTCTGACTTTTTACTGAGTTTAGTCTTCAAGTATAAAGCCCAAAGAAATAATATAATAGGGGCTTCAGATTTCTTTGCTAATCCGATTGATCTTGCTAGCACACCTCCAGACAGCACCTTCTATTTGCTCTGCTATCTCCAGAGGAAAAGAAGGCAGAGATTTGCTTGCAGAAGAGGACAGCAAGTCAAAGTGTGGTGACTGTTGAAGCAGGGGGAGATGTCAAGTCAATGGAAGTAAAAGAGGGAGAACAAGATAGAGTTCTTTTTTCTGTCAGCATCAATAATGAATTCAGCTTGGGAGAGTTTTGGGGGAAATTGTAAGTTAATTAAATTAAAACAATTAATAAGGTGGCCAACCTGTTTTGGTTAGCCCAAGACTTTCTTGGATTTAGCACTGAGTATTCCACATCCCAGAAAACCCATTAGCCCCAGGCAAACCAGTTCGCCATAGCAATGCGATATAAAATATTTCCTGACAAATTAGCAAAGATACAAATATATACTTATAATACCTAGTGTTAGCAAGGATGCGGAGTAATGAGCACTGACATTGTCAATGGGATAGACACTGACTCAGTGTTTTTGGAGAGCGATTTGGTTAAAACAACAAAACCCTTACTAACATATATACAAACTTCATGTTAAAAATGGCAAATTAAATACACCCATTGGTATCGTTTCCCAGTCAAAACTCTAATAAAACGACAGTAAAAGAATGTAAAAATGTAAATACACACATAAAAGAGGATGAAGAAGAGACAACATCAGAAGAGAGACATCAACAAATTTTCAGAAAATGGAAAGCAGTTTCACACGTGGTTGGATTTACAGAGTGGAATAAAACTGAAATTAACCATCTGCAGTGATTGAAGTCAATGATTTGCCCTTCGAAAGCCAGAAAAAGCTCAGGAATGACAGGCACCAGATACCTCTGAAAATAAAGGTGAGAGGTGGAACTGAAAATAAGAAGGGTGATAAAAAGGTAGTTAGAAAGCATTTTTGTTCCAACGCACTCTTCTCTACCCCATAGTTAGGCAACTTCCTCCCCTATCCCAAACTGATACTGGAGGTTTACTTACAAGAGACTGAACCAGAGAGGTTCTGAACGAAAGGCACAGCAGGAAGTGGGAGTAAGACCAGAGACTGGAAATGGGATTCACAGTTCCCATCCTGTACTCAGCATCTAGAATGTCAGCAGTCTGGCAAAATATTGGAGGATTTCTCTTAGAAGAAATAGAATAGCCCTAGGGAAAAGTCTACAGCACAGATATTTATGGGTTCCTCAACAAAATGAACAAGTGTCTGGATGATAGCCCCAATGAGAATCCCAAGGAGCTCCATTCCTGCACACAGAGCTTCCCATGAACTTGTTAGTGTTGTGCACTTAATTATGAATGGAAAACAGAATGACCAGATATTTGAGAAAGATATGCAACAAAACAAGAGGAGAAATGAACTTGGAAGAAACAAAAAAATGTCAGAGGCAGAAAAAATTTAACAATTGTGATGGTTAATCTTGATTGGATTGAAGGATGCAAAGTATCATTTCTGGGTATGTCTGTGAGGCTGTTGCCAAAGGAGATCAACATTTGAGTCAGTGGACTGGGAGAGGCAGACCCACCCTCAATCTGGGTGGGCACCATCTAATCCAGATTAACATTTGAGTCAGTGGACTGGGAGAGGCAGACCTACCCTCAATCTGGGTGGGCACCATCTAATCCACTGCCAGCGTGGCTAGAATAAAGCAGTCAGAAGTTGGAAGGACTAGGCTTGCTGAGTCTTCTGGCCTCCATCTTTCTCCCGTGCTGGATGCTTCCTGCCTTTGAACATCAGACTTCTAGTTGTTCAGCTTTTGGACTCTTGGACTTACACCAGTGATTTGCCAGGGGCTCTTGGGCCTTTAGCCACAGACTGAAGATTGCGCTGTCGGCTTTCTTACTTTTCAGGTTTTGGGACTCAGATTGGCTTCCTTGCTCCTCAGCTTGCAGATGGCCTATTGTGGGACTTCACTTTGTGATCATGTGAGTCAATTCTCCCAATAAACTCCCTTTCATACACACATATATCCTTTTAGTTCTGTCCTTCTAGAGAACCCTGACTAATACGATGATAATTAATAGCCTCAGAAAGGCATAAGATACTATATCCATGACCAAGAATAGGAGGCTAGATAAAGACCCCTTAGCAAATTAACAAAGAGATTCTAGAAGCTAAATGTATGATAGCAGAGATTTTTTACGTTTAATAAACAATTTTGGAGACACAATTTAAGAAATCTTCCTACACATAGTATAAAAAGAAAGAAAAGAAGTGTGAGGAAGAAGAACAGAGAGAAAGGATAGGAAGAGTAGTGCATTAAACCAAGATGTCCTCGTTCTATTATGAACAATAGAAATTCTGGAAAGTGGCCGGGCGCGGTGGCTCAAGCCTGCAATCCCAGCACTTCGGGAGGCCGAGACGGGCGGATCATGAGGTCAGGAGATCAGATCAAGACCATCCTGGCTAACACGGTGAAACCCCGTCTCTACTAAAAAAAATACAAAAAACTAGCCGGGCGAGGTGGTGGGCGCCTGTAGTCCCAGCTACTCGGGAGGCTGAGGCAGGAGAATGGTGTAAACCCGGGAGGCGGAGCTTGCAGTGAGCTGAGATCTGGTCACGGCACTCCAGCCTGGGCGACAGAGCGAGACTCCGTCTCAAAAATAAAAGAAATTCTGGAAGGGAAACTATCAGCATGTTCCCAAAATGGTAATATAAGAACATTTCCCAAAACAAAGGGCATGAGCTTCCAGACTAAATGTGCCCATGTGCCCAAAGGCCTGGCACAATAAATTTTTAAAAGACCCCAATAGGGCATATCATTGTGAAACTTTTAGAATGTCAGAGATAAAGAGTAGACTCAAAAGTTTCTAGAGATACATGACAGGTTATTATTTTTTAAAGGCTTAGAAATCAGAATTGCATTTTTGAAACTTTTCAAAAGCAGCACTGTACTTAAGAAGACCATGGATCATTGTCTTCAAAATGTTAAGAGGAAATGATTTCCAGTGAAGAATTGTATTCCAAGTTAATATTGAAATCAAGAACTGGACCATGATAAATATCTTTTCATACATGCAAGTATTAAAACTTACCTCCAATGCATGCTTTCTTAAGCTACTGCCTCAGGAAACTACTGGAGGTTAAGTTCTATAAAAACAAGGATTAAAACTTGGAAAGACAAGGACCTGAAGGCCATGGAGGACACCCAACACAAGAAACAGGGGAATCCTCCCAAGGTGATGATGAAGTGGATTCTCAGAACAAAAGTATGTCGCAGGTTTAGAGAATAATCACTCCTGATTGACACAGGAGAGCAGAGAGTTCCATAAAGACAGCTCCAAGAAACACACAAACAAGAAACCACTAAAGCACCAGAAATGTTGACCCTTACTGAGAAAATTGTTCTGCTCGCTTGGAGCTGTAGCCATTGGCAATTAAATCCAGGAGAATAAAAACGTTGTACAAGAAAGGAAATGCAATCACCACATGTATCCATGTGGCTCATATGTTAGCTATAATGAGTCAACCATAATGACATAAACAGTGAATACTGTTTTAACCCATAATTGTGATAGTATTATATTGGGAAGATGGGAGTAAGAGAAGGTGTGCACTGGAGAATTGAGGGAGAGCTGGGGAATGAGGGAATGAGAGGAGCTAAATCATCATCTTCCATTATAAGGAGATTGTGTCAAAATTGAAAAATCAAGAAACAGCAGTATATGCAGATTATTTAGAAATATGGAAGCAGTTGTGAGCTATAATTGCTTGTACTGACCTCTGAAAGCTGAATGTTAAATTTTTAGAAATTTTATAAGCTGGTTGTTAAACACAGTCATTATTTAGAATTAAATTATATAAGCTTATGGTTAGATAAATTATATTTAAAAGCCAAGGTAATACATTTAAAAACTCATCACTCCTCTAGAATTGGAAAAGCAAGGAAAGGATTCTCCCCTAGAGTCTCCAGAGGGAACCAGCCCTGTCTACACACTGATTTCAGCTCAGCATGTCTGTTTAGACTTCTGACCCCCAGAAGTGTAAGATAGTAAATCTGTGTTACTTTAAGTCATTAAGTTTGTAGTAATTTGTCATACTAGCAAAAGAAAACTAATACGGGCAACTTTGTTCCTCTTGATTTGGGTTGTCGGTGGGGCTGAAGGGGAGGAAACTGAGAGAGCCCTGACCCAGGGGAAGTTGACTGTGGAGCTCACTAAATTCCTGCCATCCTCCGAGTCAGTGGGGTTTCTCAGCTTACACTGGGAGAGACCGCTGTGGCTCTAGCCATCAGACCACACTATATACAGAACTGCTAAAAACATGGGTGGAACGCACAGGTAGGAGGAGCCGTGGGAACAAAGACCTCATGAAAAACCTGGAAGACATAGTCTGAGCAAACCAAAGTAAATATTTTAAGCCCATATGCGTGATGTTAAAAAAAAAAGCAAAACCAAAACAGCTCACCAAAGTATACAAGTGCCCTACCTCAAGAAAAGTAAACATGAAAATTGCAGTCTAAAAGAACAAATACATCCAATGGTAACGAATCATTAGACAACTCTTGTGTTGAGCACCTGCTATAATGTTTCTATTGTGTTCTCCCATATGTTGTTGCATTTCTCGTACATATGATCCCATCTCAGAATTTGTAAGATAGGAAGGCAGATGAGAAAATTAATGTTCACCAAAAGTAGGTGCCTTGTCGACACAAGTTAGCTGTTAAGGCTGCATGTGTTCCCAGGTCTCGACTTCATGTCCAGGTACTATTTACCTTTTCACTGCACAGTGCTGCAGTAAATAGAAGCTACATTTCCTTGCCCTCAGGGAGTTTGTAATCATTTATATCACAATTATATAACTGTCATTTAAAATAATAATTCCACAAATCTGCAAAAGGATTCATCACCCGGCTGCCCTTAAGTAGCAAACAAAACTGTTGCATTCCATGATACCACCAAGTATTCATGTACAGGTTTTAAACTATCAGGTCTGACAAAGAATTAGAAGTTACTGTGCCTTAAAATCAATCCAAAATAAACGATTGACTTTCACAGATATTACAATATAAGTTAATGAATAAATGAATAAAATTATAAACATTTGTTTTAGTTGCAGTTTTTCAGGAACACTGTTTTTATGTAAAGTAAATCTACACAATAATTAATAAACTACTTACAGCAATTGTGATATTTTCCAGGACTTACAGGATTTCCCTTAATCAAGTTTGAGGCTACAGGCACAATTTTTTTTTAGGAACTGGTTCCAAATGAATGGTGTCTTAATTACGATCCATGAAGCCTCCTTAGTATTAATCTTTCAAAGTCTTGTACAAAAGTTAGAAAATGTTTAGCATGTGCTTCATTTTGCTATGCTTTTTTCTAAAAGCAAACTATTCAAATTACAAGCAAATAGTAACTAGTGATTAATATCTAATAGCACAATAAAGGAGGTACTCAATTTTAACTAAAATTTTCAAAAATGACAAATATCCAAGTACAGCTGTGTACATTTCTCACTGACTTTGATTGCTGCCATTTGTCATTTAATCTCATGCTAGTTTTCTCTAACAGGGACAAATAGAAAATCCCTCCCTCATTTGGGGAAGAGTCAAAGTTAGGTCACATGCCCTGTCCTTGGCTCCCTGGGATAAGTGCTATGTGACTAAAGAAAAATTTTTCCAGCTTTCTCTGACAGCTCACTCCCTTTTAAAAAGGCATTATTGGAGGCCGGGCGCGGTGGCTCAAGCCTGTAATCCCAGCACTTTGGGAGGCCGAGATGGGTGGATCACGAGGTCAGGAGATCGAGACCATCCTGGCTAACCCGGTGAAACCCCGTCTCTACTAAAAAATACAAAAAAACTAGCCAGGCGAGGTGGCAGGCGCCTGTAGTCCTAGCTACTCGGGAGGCTGAGGCAGGAGAATGGCGTAAACCCGGGAGGCGGAGCTTGTAGTGAGCTGAGATCCGGCCATTGCACTCCAGCCTGGGCGACAGAGCGAGACTCCGTCTCAAAAAAAAAAAAAATAAATAAATAAATAAATAAAAAGGCATTATTAATAACACACATTTGTTAGCACTTACTAAGCACTTACTGTCTCCCAAGTACTCTGCTACAAACTTTTACATATTATTTCATTTAATCTTCACAACAACCCAAATGAATCAGGAGTTTCTGTCATCTTCAGACGTGAAGGCCCAGGAAGAAAACTCAAGTGTGTAAGTCCTCACAGCTACTGAACGATGGTTCTGAAATCAAATTCAAGCAAGCTGACCCCTGTTTCTCCACACTGTGTGCTCACTTCCTCAGAACTCCCACCCAGCTCCCAAACCCCCTCCTCACTCCATCACCTTCTCATTCCCTTTCATCCGGGAATCATTCTCACGGCGCGAGGGGTGGTATGGAGGAAGATCGGAGCCTATCTCATCTGTGACTATTTTCTTATCAATCTTGGGCTTTTTCTTTGACCAACTAGATTTACCCACTCAATCCAGATATTGGTTCTGTAACTGTAGGGATGAGGTTTCTTTCCATTTGCCAACTTGGCCTCTGCCAAAGTCCTGCTTTCAATTTTTAAAAAAGACTGTATCACCTCTATCCCTTCCCCTTTCTTTTTGAAATGTTTTAAACCATGTTTCTCACTTTTCTTTTTTTTTAACCCAGGCTTCCTCTATCATCATCTGCCTTCTCCCACCAGCCAGGGGGATTTAGGCTGGCATTCCATTCTGTGGTTGGAATAATAATGTGGTTAAAACAATAGGGGATTGGAAATTCAGAGATGCTTCCATGGGAGGGCAGGTCTCCATTCCTGTGTTGAACGAAATTCACTTCCTTATCATTCCACATATTAATATCATATCAGGTAACCATTAAATGCCTTGAAAAACACAAAAGCACGTTGAGAGGCTAGAATCTATGGGTGAGAGTGGGGAGGACTATTTCAGACAGAGGGGTAGAGGAAGGGCTCTCTGAGGCAGTGACATTTGACAAAGATCTGGATGAAATGCGGGAGTGAGTCGTGTGACCATTGGGGGAACACTTACTTGGCAAGAAACGGCAAACCAGGGTTGTGGTTTAAGCACTTAGGGAGGGGAGCTTTCAAAAAATGCTGATGCCGGCTTTGCATCCCTGAGCAATGAACTGATAATTCCACGGGGATGGGCCCCGGGCATTAATGTTTTTTTAAATCTCCCCACGTGATTCTAACATGCAACAGAAGAGAGAACTAAACTACATTAACCAACAATCAGAACAGCACCTTGTAATCAGATAGTATTATATACTTTCCAAAGCATTTACATGTCCTGTACATAATTTCAATTAAGCTCAATCAATCTATAAGACACTTAAAGCAAATCTACTTACTGCCATATGGTGGCTTAGAGAACATAAAACATTCCACTTCAAGTCACCTGTGGAGTGGTGAGTTCCAGTTTCCTTCCAAGAGGCTAAGTGTGTGCAAATGTGTCTACTCGACACACAAGGATATCAACAACCAACAACAAAACATGACCATGACCTACAAAAGCCACAGTGCATGTGAGGGTGATGGAATGCCAGTGCTGATGAGGGCTAGTGGGATTAATTATGGATGCCTCCATGGAAAAGTAGACTCTTAAATGCTGACAGAGTAAAGGAGAAAGATCTGGAGAGAGAGAGGTGAGACAGGCGTTTTAAGGTAACAACAAACAACATCTTCATAAAGACTTGGCAAGAAAAGCCATATTTTATATGATCTGATAGGATTGTTCCAATTTTCTTTCTTTCTTTCTTTTTTCTTTTTTTCTTTTTTTTTTGAGACAGAGTTTCCCTCTTCTTGCCCAGGCTGGAGTGCAATGGCACGATCTTGGCTCACTGCAACCTCTGCCTCCCGGGTTAAAGTGTTTCTCCCGTCTCAGTCTCCTGAATAACTGGAATTACAGGTGCCCACGACTACACCCGACTAGTTTTTGGTATTTTTAGTAGAGACGGGGTTTCACCATGTTGACTAGGCTGGTCTCGAACTCCTGACTTCAGGTGATCTGCCCACCTCAGCCTCCCAAAGTGCTGGGATTACAGATGTGAGCCACTGCGCCCAGCCGGATTGTTCCAATTTTCTAGAAGGACTAAAGAGTACTTGTAATCTTTATCTATCTTAAATGAAGGACTCAATATAGATTTGTTAATGAATTTATAACAGACTGGTTAGAATGGTATTTTTATTATAATAAGTGCTTTCATCAGCAGATGGGACAGTTCAAGGACTCAACAAGAAGTAAGGGGGTTCTAGTTTCTCCCTGATCATGGACAGATATGCACACAAGAGCATCTAAGATTATGTGTATAAATATTCTACATCCAGAATAAGAGAGATTTTGAATGGTGAAAACTCATATGTTTCTAATTTCATTGTAGCCAAAGACATATTTATCATTATTCAATTTTATACCAAAGAACCAATCAAATAAAATGATTTGAATTCCCTTTCCTGTTGTGTTTGTTGGAGATTGAGGCAGAGAAGTCAAATGTTTTCCCTGAGTTTGTGTTTAGGAGGACTCCCGGAGGGCTATTCCTAGCCTCTCTTCTCCCTGCCTCACTGTCCTAGGGGAGAAGCAATGTTTTCTCTAATCAGTCCTTTGGGGATAGAAACTAGGAATGTGGAGCCTCAGCCCTTCCTCACTCAGTGTATCTCTTTGAGGTGTTAACTGCCTGCAGGAAGCATGAACTCTTACACGGTCCCAGCCTGTGCTTTAGGGAGGCAGGGTTTATATTGTGGGGAAAACGGCTGGGATTTCCTTTCTCCTCTCTCTCTCTCTTTCTGGGTGGCTGCAGTGATAGTGTTTGTGCATGTGACATTTCTTCCATTAAGTGTGAATTCACAGGTCAAGCTCTCCAGTATGGTAGGTTTACTGGATCCTGGTGTAACTGAAATTAAGATTTTCTCTACCTAACCTCCTTTACTCAGTGTATTGTATTTGTGCTATGGTATTTGACAATAATAAATACTTGGTTTGGGGAATAGCCTTGTGCCTAAGATAATTTTTTTAGGAGCCACAGACTGTCTTATTTTTAATTTCAAGTGGATGAGGCTATTTCTATAATACTCTTAGGTCAATTATCAACACTTCAGATGTATTAAAAAGTGATCCACTTGGGTGATCTTGTGTCTAACTCTACTTCTGAGTGCTTCAGTACTTGAGAGAACTACATCCATTCTTGGAAGATAGCCAGGCTAGGGCTATTGAAGGAGCCTCAGCTGTACCCAGGCACCAGAGTGTCCATCAGTCTAGCTGAGTCTACTCATATCAAAGTCTCCATTAATTTCCATGTTGCTAAAACCAAAGGTCAATTCTCAGCCTTCACTTTTCACCTCCCAGCATCATTTGACACAGCTATTCAGTGTCTTCTCCACGAAATGATTTCTTCTTCCTACCTTCCCAAATGCTTGTTCTCATTTTCCTTTGCTGGTTCCCCCTCATCCTCCTGATCTCTACGTTGGAGTCACCCAGGGCTTAGGTCTAGAAACTCTTCTTTTTTCTGTCCACACATACTTTCCAGGTGATCTCATCCAGTCCTATGGCTTTAGATAAAATCTACATGCTGACAATCACCAGTTTGGCTCCTCTCCCCTGAACTCCAGATCCACACCTTCAAATACGTACTCATCTACATTGCATGTCTAATTGATGTTTAGGACTTAACATGTCCCCAGATTGCCCCTTGATCTTTCCTTCAAATTCTGTTTCCTTCCCTGTCATTCCCATTCTCGTAATGGCAATTCCATTCTGGTTGTTTAAACCAAAACCATGGTGTCATTCATGACTTCTCTTTTCCTAACACCCCAGCCAGATACATGAGAAAATCCTGTTATATGAACTATCAAAACAGATCCAGAATCTGACCTCTTCTCATTGCCACCATTTCCACCACCAAATTTTAACACTAACAGCCATTCCCAGGGGTATTACAATGGCCTCCTAACTGGTGTCCCTAGTTCTGTCCTTACTCTCTTCAGCTTCTTCAGAATGCAGCAGCCAGAGAGGTCTGACTTAAACTTAAACAAGTCAGAGCATGTCACTTCTCTGCTCAACATCTTCCAAGCACTCCCATCCTACTCAGAGTAAATGCCAGAGTTCTTATCTTTAAAGAACCCTCCACGCTCTGGCTCCATTTTCTGCTCTGACCACCACCCTCTACTATCCCCCATCTCTGTTCTCTCTGCTCCAGCCACTTCAGCCTTCTACTGTTCCTCAAGTACACCAGGCCACATCCAACACAGGCCTTTGTACTTGGCACTCCCTCATCCTTGCATGGACTCCCACCAAGTATCTGCCAGGTTACCTCCCTGGTTTCCTGCAGGCTTTTTCTCAAAAGTCACCTTCTCAATGGAACAATCATTGGCCATTCTATCTAAAATTTCAAACTGCCCCTACCTTCAATTTTCCTATTTTTTTTCTCCTTAGCAATCATCACTACCTAAAATACTACATGTTTTACTTGCTTATGTTGTTCCCTATCTAAATAACAACTCCGTAAGGACATGGTTGCCTCTTATTCACCGCTTTCCCCCCAGGACCTAGCACTGTGCGTGGCGCCCAGTAGAAGCTCCATAAAGAATTGTCAAATGATTTAATGACGATGAAGCAACTTCTTAGAAATTTCTGAAGTAATTTTGAACTTTACCTTTGTGATTGGAACTTTGATTCCTTTGGATTTTTAATTCCACAGAAGAGCTTTCAATTTTGGACTTTAATTTCTTTGGACTTTAACTTTGGAATTTTCACTGGCAAGGGTATTTAATTTGTAGTCCTTATTTTTTGTCTGTGAAATTTATCATGGAAAAGGGTTTATATAAATTGAAATCATTGCCATATCATGGACATTTTATTAATATTTATCGTAAAGTTGTCATGTTATCTCCCTGCTGAATCTCTGATGAGCCTACTGAACAATGTGACATAATTAGGGATGAATTTTTCAGCTTTAGGTAATTTAATTAATGCACCATCTCTAATGTGACATTGAAGTTCATTGTTCACTCATTCAATAAAATGTCATCTATGCCTAGGTATGCTGTGCTCATTCATTTGAACCAGGGGTCAGTTGCAAATTGAATGGCTGAGGGCCATATCTGGTCCCCTCAACCCTTTTTTCTGGCTTGCACATTGTTTAAAACAAAATGAAAATAGATTTTTAGTTTTGCTAAGATGTAGCAACACTGGGCCCCTTCCCTGGTGCTGTATGTCTACTGACTCCTTTAGAAGGGACTGACAGTCTCCATTTGACTGCAGTCTACCTCCAGGCATTCAATCATGCTGTTTGCCTGGCTGTTGGAGGAACACTGCTTGTAGATGTCAGCATCTGGCCCCTGCTTGGGCCTCTAGCCTTAGAGAGCCCCACTCTCGCCATTTTTTGTCTGTGCTCCTCCTCATGTGTCAAGGAGTCTGAGAGCTCTGTGCCCACACTGAGCTTGCACTGACATTCTCCTAAACCCTGACAGCGCTCCAGGTACCAGGGATCCTGGAATTTCCTGTTCAATTGGTCTGAGCCGAAGAAGGAGAATAGGATCTGGAGGCAAGAAACCTAAGGCTGATTCATCCTGACTTCCTAGAACTAAATCAAAAGGAAAACCCCAACTTTTCACACCTAAGTAACAAAAGGATCAAAGGCTACTCCCTTTGCAAATCAGATGTTTGCATAGGAGCATAATTTTGTGACTTCCTTTCAGCCTCTGATTGGTTGCAGAAAGCAACTCCTTGACACATGAGGAGGAGCACAGACAAAAAAAAGGATTTCTGCAACCAATCAGACAGGCCACTACTTCATTTGCATGGGGTGTATGCCAAGTGCCTGATGGAAAACCTCTAGAGGGTATTTGGATCCTAGAAGATCCTGTAACCAGGGTCCTTAAGCCAATGCTCGGCCTGCTCCCACTCTGTGGAGTACACTTTGATTTTCAATAAATCTCTGCTTTCATTGCTTCATTCTTTCCTTGCTTTGCTGTGTATTTTGTCTAATTCTTTGTTCAAAATGCCAAGAACCTGGACAAATTGCAGTCAAGACCCTCTACTGGTAACAGAGCCACTCCTAGGATCTGTGTGAGCCCTTGCCTGGGGAGGTCCTCCCAAGGGCAGACAAAACAGTTCTAGTGTAGGGGGCACTGATGGTAAAGGATGGAGCTGGAACAATGTGGGCCTGGAGAGTTCACACATGTGGTAGGCCTCCCAAAGACATCCACATCCTAGTTCCCAGGGCCTATGAATATGTTACCTCCTATGGTAAGGAGACTTTACAAATGTGATTAAGTTAGGGATCTCAGGAAGGGAAGTTTATCCTGGATGATCTGGACAGGCCCAATGGAATCACAAGAATCCTTACGACAGAGGGAGGAGAATCAGAGTCAGTAGTAGATGTGGTGATGGAAGTAAGAGGTTGGAGTGATGAGATAAAGGGGCTCTGGCTAAGTAGGGAATGTGGGCAGCCTGTAGAGGAGGGAAAAGGCAAGGGAAGACATTCTCCCCATAGGGCATCCAGAAGGAATGCAGCCCTCCTGGGACCTTGATTTTAGACTCTGATCTTCAGAAACACAAGATAAAAAATTGCCATGGGGGGGGCGGAACAAGATGGCCAAATAGGAACAGCTCCAGTCTCCAACTCCCCGCACGAGAGACACAGAAGACCGGTGATTTCTGCATTTTCAACTGAGGTACTGGGGTCATCTCACTGGGGAGTGCTGGACAATCGGTGCTGGTCAGCTGCTGCAGCCCGACCAGCAAGAGCTGAAGCAGGGCGAGGCATCGCCTCACCTGGGAAGCGCAAGGGGGAAGGGAATCTCTTTTCCTAGCCAGGGGAACTGAGACACACAACACATGGAAAATCGGGTAACTCCCACCCCAATACTGCGCTTTAAGCAAACGGGCACACCAGGAGATTATACCCACACCTGGCCGGGAGGGTCCCACGGCCACGGAGCCTCCCTCATTGCTAGCACAGCAGTCTGCGATCTAACCGCAAGGCAGCAGCGAGGCTGGGGGAGGGGCGCCCGCCATTGCTGAGGCTTAAGTAGGTAAACAAAGCCGCTGGGAAGCTCGAACTGGGTGGAGCTCACAGCAGCTCAAGGAAACCTGCCTGTCTCTGTAGAATCCACCTCTGGGGACAGGGCAGAGCTAAAAANAAC
>NW_016820098.1:1450789-1497399 GCF_001698545.2 Rhinopithecus bieti | reverse complement strand
ACTCATAGGTGGGAACTGAACAATGAGATCACTTGGACTCCGGAAGGGGAACCTCACACATCGGGGCCTATCACTGGGAAGGGGGAGGGGGGAGGGATTGCATTGGGAGTTACACCTGATATAAATGACGAATTGATGGGTGCTGACGAGTTGATGGGTGCAGCACACCAACATGGCACAAGTATACATATGTAACAAACCTGCACGTTATGCACATGTACCCTAGAACTTAAAGTATAAAAAAAAAAATTGGCATGATTTTAGGCCACTACATTTGCGGCTAATTTGTTACAGAAAACTAATACAGCCTGATTGCATGGGAGTCCTGCCACAAAGAGCCAGGGATGGGAAGGGGAGACAAGGTGAGGGGCTGCAGGTTCCATGTGCCTCTTGCCTCAGGCACCCTAAAATATTAATTGATAACAATAAAATCTCAAAGTCCTGTTTTAATAAAAGAGTTAAACCAAAGTCTACATACTTATACTAATTTTTAAGTGTCATGTCTGTGCAATGACTAAAATTGTAGGTATTGTTAGCATAATGGCATGTAAGTTATCCTCCCATTTATGTATTTGTTATAAAATCATTCAGGAGTATGTTACAAAGAATAATTTAATCAAATCATGATAAACCAGATGTAAGCAAGAAAAAATATTTTATTGGGGCTTGATTTCATGTGTCTTTTTGACAAGCTTCAAACCGAAATTCTCTGTATCAAATTTCTCAAATATTTACATGTGTTTTCTGTTCCCAGGAAACAGACACCATAATATTTCATTTTACAGTTTGAAAATTGAGGAAATTAAAAACAGAAAATACACTAGTTCATGAGCATGGGACAATACTAATTCACCAGAAGAAGAGGGGACTCAGTTAGATGTTGTGTTCTTTCCAACTCAGCCTCCCATCACTCTCTTTACTTCACATACTTAAAAATTTCCCCCCATCAGAAATATAATGACTTCAATAGTTTAGATATAAAGAAAAATGACTTTTCCCTACTAAAGAGCAGTGTTAGAAATGAGTGTTTCAGAGAATGGACAGAACAAATACCTAATAAGAAAACCTTTTCCCATAGTTCCTGTCTTATTTTAGGGGATTCTATTAAAGTTTGATTTGGCTGTACATGTACTCACCAAGGTCCCTTTGTTCACATAAAGTTCATATGAAACAAATAAACAAGAATAAAAATCACATAAAAGAGAGTGCACCTAATAATCCTATTTTTTTTTTCTGTTCTGATGATTTAAATTGTTACTTTGAACCATTTCAGGAACCAGGCAAGGGTAGTAAAGTGGGCTGTGAAACTCACTTTAACTCAGTGGCCCTCACCCATGCAGTGAATTCCCTTCCGGAAGAGGCCAACTCATCACTGCTGCTGCTGAGATTCATGTACTCTACACAAAGGTCTGACTTAGTCAAAGCATTGACATAGTCTTGAAAATTCTGAAAAGTGAAAGATGGTCTGTTTGTTTTGTTTTACGGGGGGCAAAGGTCTGGAGAAATAGGATTTGGCCCACAGGTCAGCCTCTACAGAGACTCAAGAAATGAGAAGAGAAAATAAAGAGGGAATGAGGAAAGAAACAGTATCTACCAAAAAGGTTCAAAAAGGGTGAAAGGGACTATGCTCTATACCCCTCCACCCAAAAAAGAAAATGTTCATGAGTTATCTAAAGAACATCTGGCCGAAACTGACCTGAAAAATGTAATTTCAGATGAATGTTCTCTCAAGTCTGGAAAGAAACCAAAACCTTATTATAAATATCCTAGTTGAGGTTTTAGAAAAACAGTATATGAAACTGCATTTCATGTGTTTGAATGCAATTTAATTCTTAGGTTTTTCCTACATTCAACCCAGGAAACAGTAATTGATAGTATTCCTGGTACAGCTTAACCAAGAGCTTCTTGTCTTTTGGCTGAATCTGTCCTGTCTGCTGTATGGACCATACCTGATTTCCTCAGAGCCTCCCAGTTCCTGTGCCCTTTTGGAAAGGATGGTAATGATATTAGCACTCCCTCTTAATAGGCACTATTTTAAATAGAAAATCTGGAAAAGCACAAAACAATACAGAAGGTTTTTCCAATCAGCCTTTGTGCAGCTGACTTGGCTCCTAACATACCTCCCTCCTCCTAATCAAAATTCTAGATTGGAACTCATCGGCTTCGACAGGGGCCCAGCACAATGCATGCTAGACCCCAACACAGTTCCCCTCAACAGGGCTGGGACCATCTGCAGGCACTTACTTCAGCTGTGTGCCAGGGGAGATGTTCCCAAACAGAGATATTTTAATCCTCTGGAATTCAGATTTTCTTTTCTTTTTTCTTTCTTTTTTTTTTTTTTTTTGCCATACCAATAGCTGGTTTTAATTTTTTTTAGAGGAAATACTATAGTTTAAAAAAAGAGTTCCAAAATATTTAACAGAATTTCCAGCAATGATTATTTCTACAATGTAAAGAGTTGAAACATAATTTATACAAAACTAAAACCAGAACGATTCATTCTTACTTTTCTTTTTTAAAAAAATCCAGACAACTTGTCACAAGAAAGTTCAGCATGTGATAGCAGCTGCAGCCTCAGTCACCCTCAGAATTGCTGTCCCTCCTCAGGGCACAGAGCTCCGCACTGAGGACAGCAACACATCTTTAATCGGATTCTTATGGTTTTCCTCCAAGTTCATCTTAATTGCTCCAGATTCAGACAGTTTCCACCCCAACTCATCTCTTGTCAGGTTCATGCCGCCAGACACGAGAGGACTGATCAAGTGAGCCTTGATGTCTTCTTCCAGGTAAACAGATATCATGGGCAGATTCCTATCAGGATAATTGGGTATGCAGGTTGTTGAAAATGGCTTTGATAAATTTGACATCAGGAAACTTCCTGGCAAGTCCACTGAGGTGCTGATTTATCAGGGCACAGAGGGGAATTCCTTGTTTATAAAGGTGCAAGATGACCCACAAGCCCTCACCAGCTTTGGTAACTTCTTGAACATAATACTTCCTTGAGACCTCCAAAACTTCTCCAAATGCATTCTTCAGTTGAATTGCTTTCCACTCAGCGAGTCTTGGCCATCTGTACATTTCAATAGCATGTTCATCCTCCTCATTAAACTTGTCTTCATCATCCTCCAGCTCTTCCAAAGTCATATCTTTGTATGTTGTCACCACTGACTGCTGCAGGATGCGCCGCTCCTCTTCTGCCTCCTCTTCCAATTCTTTTAGACTTTTCTTGGTGGTAAGATGCCCTTTTTGCCTAAGATGTCATTCCACACAGTGTCTGTGTTGGGGTCCTGCATCTTGTTTCCAATCGCTCAAGCCAGTTGTGCTGCGAAATTCAGATTTTCTAAAAACATGTTTACAATTTAAATTTGGCTGACCCTTGCAGATATGTGGGCCTAAGTCAATCAAATCTATATCATGATAAAGGTTAAGGTCCTTCCCTTTCTTAATTAAGTATGAAAAGATGCTAGAGAAAGCCTACAGTCATTTCTAACTCTTTCTGTCTGGTAGTCTTAGATCCATCTTTCATGCCAAAACTATATGTCATAGAGGAGCTGACCTGTTTAGAGCATGATTCCAATAGCAGGAAGTGTATTGAAGAATATCATACTTTGGGCCTCCAAGCTGAGCCCCTGTGTGTATCTAATCAGTTCTCACATCATAAGAGAGAGAGAATCCGAAAGTCCAAAATGAGGAGGAAATGAGGATCTCTGCAAAGTCTCTCAACTTCCACTAATGCTTTGCTTCTAAGAGCAAATGCATTTCTCTGCAGCAGTTTTCCCCAGCACTCCTCTCACTTTTCTGCTGCTTTGTTTTGCTTCAGCTAATTGCTCTTTCTCTTCAGCATGTTCCTTTCCCATTGACTTCTGTTTTTTAAGCCAGCATAATACCTTTCTTTCTTCTTTCCAGCAGCCCTTGGCCTCTCGGGAAGGCTTAGTCATTTCTGCACTACATTCCAAATCAAAATAAAGTGAACAATCTCCAGTGCCTTGGAAAGGGCTCCCTTAGATTTTCATTGAGAATGGCTTTTTCTGTCCTCCCAAGGTCTAAGATCACTGGAAGAAGGACACTGAAGGCAGTGAAGGCTCCAGAGCTCTGTCTCTCACCTTCATGGTGGTGTTTCCCAAAGTGTGAAAGGCAAACCACTAGAGTTACTCAAGACAATTTTAGTGGTGCATAGTTATGGTGGATTATGGTTGTGCATTTATTTTCATGTGCTTTAGAAAAAAGTATAGCAGGCATATCCGATTTCAAAGCTATTCACAGCTATAACTGCTGCTTAGGGCAAATGTAAGGTAAAATATAAAGAGGGAGTGATCTAAAGAAAGACATTAAGTAAACAATAATATAGATAGAATGTGATATAGTAAAAATCGTGGAGATGGGACCTGAATGGCAAAAGCCTGGGAAATGCTGCTTGATGGAAATGACTTGGACCTAAGAAGAATGGGACATGATGTCAGCTCTGGCCATACTGCCGCCCCCATTGCAAAGCCCTGAGCTTGGGGTAGAGGGTGGGAAAGCAGCTGTTAGTCTATGAATCACCAGGCTAAGATTCACAGTTTCACACCAGGGACCAAAAATACTCAGAAATGTTTCTGAATGGATAAATCAACTTCATATTATGCTATAACCAAGGATAGCATTGCCATTAAATTTACGATTAGAAGCACCCTGATCCAAAACTCTTTCAGTGTGGAGGCTAAAGCCTGCAAAGGCCACATGATTTGGCCCAGTTTCACCCTAGGAAATAGTAGCAGCACTAGAACTTAGACCTCAAACATGATCCATTCTAAATCTTTCTACTACATTTTACTGCTAGATGTCTTTCATATGCCCAAAAGTCTTAACTACTCCTGAATATATCTAGCTAGATTTCACAGAGTAGTAGGAGATAAAATCAGAGAGGTAACATGGGATGGGGGAGATTGTGTCAGAACTTGAAGGCCCATTTGAGGACTTTCAAGACCCCAAAGGTGGAGCTGATAGCTGTATCTAGACACTAGAGAATTAGCAGTAAACAAAAGAGACAACAAACTTTTCCATTGTAAAGGTTTACATTTTAATGGAGGAGAAAATCTAGAATCTGAAATTGCAAATTACCTATGTCTAAATGCCAAATAAGTAATGGCCCAGGATGATAGGGTCCACACTGGGAAGGGTTTCCATGGATTATCTGGCCAGCTGGGCTTTGATGGCCCCTTTCAGCATTTCCCACACTTCTGCTATATCCCAACAACCAAAGGCCCCCAGCCGAACAGCTGCATTTTCCTTAATCAATTTTTTTCTTTTTTGAGACAGGGTCTCCCTGTGTTGCCCAGGCTGGAGTGTACAATCATAGCTCACTGTAACCTCCAACTCTTGGGCTCAAGTGATCCTCCTGCTTCAGCCTCCTGAACAGCAAGGACTACAGGTGTGCACCACCAAACCCAGCTAATTTTAAAGTTTTTTTTTTTTTTTTTTTTTTTTTTTTTTGTAGAGACGAGGTCTTACTATGTTGCCCAGGTTGGTCTCAAATTTCTGGCCTCAAGTGATCCTCTTGCCTCAGCCTCCCAAAGCACTGGGAATACAGGCATGAGCCACTGTGTCCAGCCTCTTATCCAGTTTTTAACTCCTCTCCTCTTCCTAAGTAGAAGAGGAGGGAGGGAGAAAAGGGGAAAAAACAAACTGGCCAGAAAGAGAAAGGAGAGGAATCAATGGAAACAATGATTCTTCTACGGAGTATTTTAAATCCTGAGCTATGCCAGACTAAGTTACCTGTGTTAATATTTTATTATTACATTATTAAATTGACAACATAACTGCATAGTAATAATGACTAGCCACTACTGAGAGTTTGCTGTGTACCGGGAAGTAGTCTAGACAGTCTGACCAACTTGATCTCACTTATTCCTTACCACAACACTATGACACAAGTACTATTATTTTTCATTTCACAGAAGAAGAACTGGATGATCAGAGAGGTAAAGTTCCACATCCCACAGCCAGTAAATGGCAGAGTACAGTCACAGATGTCAGGATGCTGGACTCCAAAGTCCTGGCTGTTCGTCCTGTTCAGGGAACTCCCCTCCTCAACAGGAGGCAACAGCTAGCTCAGGCTGTCCAGTCAATGCACCATTCACACAGGATTTCCCTCCTTGCGAGTGTTCTTCTCAAGAATAGGCCCCCTCACTGACCCTGTCCCTTTCATCACTTCATTGTCTTTTTTCTAACCTCTCTGCTCGGTGCTCCATGTCCCCTCATTAGTTACTGGGGTAATGGATATCTCGGTGGTTTTTGCTAGATTTCCATGACCATTGTGGTCTGTCTCTATTTCCCAGCACTTCTCAGCCTTTTAATTCTCTCCTCATTATTGAAGCCAGCATGGAGCAATTTTTCAAAACATCCAATTAGCAAGTGCACAGAAGGAACTGGGTCCATAATTAAGTAATGATTCCAAGATGCAACAAAGCAAAAGCAAAGCCAAGGACGTGGAAGGCACCAAAAACTGAAACTGCATGAGGAAGATGTTCACATTCAGGATCCCTCCCTGGGAAGGACAAAGAATTAAACAATGTGCTCACTGATTCAAATCCCTAAAGCACCTCCACATGTCCTGGAATTGAAAAGACATCAATCACTGGGTGACAGTCCCAAGTGGAACATCTTTCCCCTCCAGGATGAATGACTGCCTCTGTTGTAGTGGTGAACTGATTCTCTATTGTTTTTATGAGAGAAGCTTGGCCCCTCTTTCGTCTCAAAACTGTTCAACTCTTTCAGTGACAGTCTGTCTAGCTAGATGGTCCTAACCTCTGGGATTTCTTACTCTTCCCCAAGCAGAAGTCAAGTTAATATACCAGGATTTAGGCCAGGCGCAGTGGCTCAAGCCTGTAATCCCAGCACTTTGGGAGGCTGAGACGGGCGGATCACGAGGTCAGGAGATCGAGACCATCCCGGCTAACACGATGAAACCCCGTCTCTACTAAAATACAAAACTAGCCGGGTGAGGTGGCGGGCGCCTGTAGTCCCAGCTACTCGGGAGGCTGAGGCAGGAGAATGGCGTAAACCCGGGAGGCGGAGCTTGCAGTGAGCTGAGATCTGGCCACTGCACTCCAGTCCGGGCGACACAGCGAGACTCTGCCTCAAAAAAAAAAAAAAAAAAAAAAAAAAAAAACCAGGATTTAAGAGATCAAGCTAGGATGACTGTGGAGACAGAAAAAGGAAACATACTAGAGGAATGCCCGGATTCTCAGATGTACAGTTGCTATTCTAATTTGGAGAAGAAAGGAGGGCTTGGATGGAAGTCTACCCAGATCAAATTCTCGCAGACATCAACTCGTTCTCCATCACACAGCATGAAGTGTAAATGACAAGGGAGTGCTGGCACAGTTATTAGTCAAATTGCTGTCTTTTCATTAGGAGGAAATAGGGATTATGTTTGCTTTTGATTATTATGAACAGTAGTTGCTGCCTGAAAGACTAGAGACAACAAAACAAATAGCCTGAACAGTGTTATAGCAAGTTCCTGCATCTCACAGGACATCATGATATACTTGCCGTTAGTGAAAATTAGAAGACGTATATAGACCATCACAGTTGTAGGAATCCTTTACCACTTTTTCTTACCTGCAGCCTAATTTCCTTTTGGTTCTACATTGTGCTAATGCCAGCTTTCAGGACTGATCTCTGTACTTAAGGGAGTATATCTAAACCCACTCTACCAAGCCACAGACTAAGCATTTTGCTTAATACCATGGCAATGGATACAAGCAAAGTTAGATGAGAAGGAAAATAAAATGTCACCAGGACATTTACAAGACATAGTACTTATTGCTGCTGCTGCTCAAATCAAATAATAGTAAATACTTTATGCATGTTGCTAAGCAACATCACATTTTCAGTCCTTAATAACTGCATTAGTAACACAAGATGGGACAAACTACATTTTGACATCGATGAGACGTTTTGCCTTCTTTGAATAATCAGCCTAAGCAACTGATGATTTCCAGCACAAAGTGAAAGTGGTTATCTTTTCTCCCCCGGCTAGGATATGTATGAGAGCTCAGTGGTAAATTTCCTATTGGAAAGACTAAGGGTTCTCTCTGCTAACCCATTCCCCCACAAAGTCTTTAAGTCTTAAGTAAAAAATAAACGAATTAATAAATAACATTCTTTCCCTGAAATGTCTCCTCTCAGCTATTGTATATGTGTATGTAGTAAGTGCTAGAAAACTGTGAATTTTAAATACAGTTAAAGATTTGAAGTAAAATGCATCTACAAATACATATCCTTCAGATTCAAAGATAATACTGATTTCAAGGATCTTATGTGAAGATAATCAACATTGCAGCAGTCCCAGATTCTGTATTAATGACAACCCTCTGGTTTACAGATACTAGAAGGTTGCTTAGGGTGAGCTGCTAACTAATGACTTCTTGTCCCTCTCCCCACGTTACCCAGCATTCCCTGATTACCCAGAATTCCCAGTTACCCAGCATTCCTAGTTACCCTGCATTCTCTGGTTACCCAGCATTCCTAATTACCCAGCATTCCCCCATTGATCCAGCATTCCTGGCTACCCAGCATTCCCCAGTCATTCTGCATTTCTCAGCTACTACATAAGCATTAGTCAGAAATAGTCTGCAAGAAAATAACCTTTTCAACAAGATTTTACCAATGGAATTCTGGAAGCTTTCATCTCATTAGAGGAACAGTATCGCATAAAAGATACTATGTATGAATGTTATAACACAGACCCTGGAGGCAGACTCCCTAGGAGGAATCCTGATTACACAATTTCCCATTTAAGTGACTTTGGGCAAAGTAATGTCTTTGTGTCCCTTTTTTTCTCACCTGTTACTGCAATGATTAAATAAGTCGATATATATAAAGTACTTAGAGCAGTGCCTCCTTCTGGCTCTGGGGAAGAGCTGTTTGAACACCTCCCCATCAAAACAAGCAAATACTGCAGTTAGTAAAGGAGAAAAAAGCTGAGTCCAGAATGTATCTTTAGGATCTGTATTTGTTGCTTTTATATTTCAGAGGAAGCCACTGATCTAATGAAGCTAGAAAATACTAAATTTTGAACTCCTATAACATCAAACTGTTACTAATTACGGTTCTGGGCATATGCCATATGTTTCCCAGAAATAACAAATGTTCCACAGAAAAGTCAGTGGCCAAGGGTGGGAAAAACATATAGTAAATGTCCTTGTTTTTCTTGGCTGTTAACATTAATATAATGAAACATTCAGTGAAAACTATGAACATTCAACTGCAACTTCCTACCAATTCAGAAGACATTCTTGAACTACTGAAAGTGAGAGCTGTTATGTTCAAATAGCGTTGTCAAGTAATTTATTAAGACTCTTACATTTTAAACTTTGAAAAATGTTACTCTGTTACACTGGTAGATGCTAAACTAATTCCATGTGATTCTCATTTTCAGAAATACAATTTTAGACTGTTCAAGAGTTTCAGTGTTTCTCCTTGAGCTGCATAATAGAAAGCCGTTTTGGTTTTAAATATAATTTTGTTTTTTACAGGGGTTCCCTTGTACAAGGAACACATTTCTCTCATACAGTCTTGCTATTTAAGAGGCTAATTGTTTTAGATTTCTTTTAAACTTCCTTTATTTTACTTAAGTGAACTTGAAGTAAGTGAATTTTTACAACTCTCCAGTGAAAGAAAATTAAATTATTGATCAAGTGATCTTTATAAGGAGGTCATACCAGCACCAGGAGGCTAAGATTATGTTTTCTTTTAGTAGATTTTACATTAAAGAGCATGTATTTTAAAAATAAATCAGCCTGATAGTCCCATTTATTCTTATTTTCTGTTATAAGTAAAGGATGATGATCCTATAGGTGTTAAAAAGTGATCAAGATCTAATCCAAGCTACTCTGGAGGCAGGAACTGCTACTGACAGAACCTCTGCATGTAATCAATGTGCTGTTATGTGACAGTCAATGCCATGTCCTAGGATTATGATGATGAAAAAAAGCAGCCCTAGGTTCTGTCCTCATGGAGCTTAGAGTCTAAGACAGCACTGCTTAAAATGTGGTCTACGGATCAGTCTTATCAGACTTCAATAAGGCAAATACAGATACTGCAAGTAGTTATCAATAAACTTTTATAGCAGCTGGATATTGCTGCAGCACCCAAGTGTGTAATCAAGTGAACTCATCTCATTGAATGGGGTATGGAATGGTTTGGAGATTGCCAAACTTGCATGGTGAGTTTCCTGTGGTAGATTCTAAGTACTGGTAGTCACAGACAGAAGGACACCTATTGACTTGTGACGAATTGGAAAGTTTTTCAAAAATTGAATTCTCTCCCAGATAGTATGAAAAGCACTAATCTAGTGCTTTCAAAGCATTATACAAAAAAAAAAAAAAGAGACAGTTTAATTCCAACTAAGAAAATTTGAGAATGTTTTGTCAAATAAATGATTCTTAAGAGTGGATTAGAATTTGAGGGGTAGAAATCACAACGTGAGAAGGGCTATGGAGGCAGAAAAGTGCAAAGATGACCCGGGCTACCTTCTTCATTGTGGCTGGAATATGATATGGGGACAGGGCAAAGGGAGGTAATGGAGATAAATGTGAAAAGATGGATTGAAGCCAGTTACTAGAGGGCCTCGAATGTCATGAAAAGGAGTTAGAACTTTATTTTTGAGATAATCAGAAGTCCTTAATATTTCTGAACAGCATCATGACACAAAAGAAGCTCTATTTTCCAAATAATATTGGCTCGTTTGAACTATATGTGACACTTTAAGGCAGGAAGTCTTTAAGTGAGGTGAACAATAACAGTAAAAAGGAATTTCACTTTCATAAAACCACCTAACAAAATAAATATCTACTAAAGTAAAAAAATACAAATAAAAGGAATTTTATTTAAAATAATCTCTTTAATGGTGTCATATATTACTATATGTCTAAGTACATTTTTGCAATTTGAAGTCTTCCCTGCACCACAGCACAGTAAAACACCACTTTAGAAGATCTAATCATGTATGATTGAAGTAATTTTGAAATACCATTTCTTAGCTTTACAGTGACAGATAGAACACATTCTTCCCATTTTCAGAAACGTTGATTAAGCCACAGATAATATGGGAACATTAACCAGTATACTATTATAATAAATTACACTAAAATGTCAAACACCATCACCAAAGGACACAAGAGCAGCACTTCTTTCCTCTCTGTTATTCTCAGCTTCCTATAAAACTAGAATTGATTTCATTAAATGTTCCTCATTTATGTCTCATTTAAGTTTAGTGCCAAGGCACCAAAAGGCTCTTAATTCTTGCAGCTGACTGAAGTGGAGTCTTTGTGGCATTAAGACTCTCATAAACGTATCTTCTTCAGAAACAGCTGAACCACTAAGTAAGCTTTAAACTTTGAGGGTAAAATTTTCTAAGGTTTTAACAAATGAAATGAGACTCCCAGAAAAACATATGATCACATTAGAATTTTACATACTTGGCTGAGTAAATATCTAATTATTTCATCTTATAATTCTGGTTTGATAATATCATCTTCAATGTGGATGTGAGAAATACAGAACTGTAAAGATACCATCCTGTTAAACTGAAAGCTATACATTTAGAATTGCACACATTTGTGATACAACTACAATACAAGGCTCAAACAGAGCAGTGTGAGTCACTGATCAGGATGCACTAAAGCAGGGGTGCTCAACTGAGGGTGATATTTGCCCTTCCCAGGAGACATTTGGCAATGTCTTCAGATGGTTGTCATGACTGGGGCATATACTATGGGCACCAGGATACTGATACTGCATACTGCAATACATCCTACAATGTGCAAGACACTCCCTTCCAGAAGAATTACCTGGTTCAAAATGACAATAGTGCTATGTTGAAAAAAACTTGTACTAAAGGATCACATTAACAACATGTCCATCATTCCTCCCAGTTCTAAGATTCTTGGCATATGCTATGGTCTGAAAGTTTGTGTCTGCCTCCCTCCCCAAATTCATATGTTGAAGTCCTAACCCCCAAGGTGATTATATTAGGAAGCGGAGTTTGGGGCAGGTGATTAGGACATGAGGGTGGATTTAGTGTCTTTATAAAAGAGACCCCAGGGTCTCTTTTCCCCTTCCACCATGGGAGGATACAGTGAGAAGGCACCATCTATGAACCAGAAAATAGGACCTCAACAGACACCGAATCTGCCAGTAACTTGATCTTGGTCTTCCCAAGCTCAAGAACTGTAGGAAATAAATTTCTGTTGTTTATAAGCCACCCAGTTTATGATATTTTGTTATACAGAAATAATCACTTTGATTCATACAGTAGGAAAGTCAGAAACAAGGAGGTTCCTGAAGATTAAAACAGATAATTATTATGCCTCCCTTTGATATAATGAACTACTTATATCAAACCCTCTGCCTTCTGCAAACAAGACCTGAAGGTAATCCTCACCAGTGCCCTGGTGTAATTCCACTGATGTCAGTCATACTCTCTATAGCTATGCAAACATTGCATCAAGACGTCTTCCAGCAGACCTTTGTAAACGACAGGCACAGTTGAAAACCTTAAATAAGGTTCCAGGCATGTATTGTTTTCTGTGTTGTAAGTCAGTAATGGCTTTAAGAAGCAATATGAAATAAGAACTTTTGAGAATGTGGGAGAGAAATCCCTCTCCTTAACTGTGTACATTGATTCTAAGATGTGAACCTTTTCTAGAGATGCTAAATGTGCAAAATGTATACTGCATATTAAATATATAATAAGGTATCATAAGGCCTTTTGGTAAGAAGAAATAGAAAGAGGTCAGACACTTAGGGAGGCCAACACAGAAGGATTGCTTAAGACCATGAGTTCTAGACTAGCCTGGGCAACACAGTGACACACTCTGACTCGACAAAAAATACAAAAATTAGCTGGGCATGGTGTGCCCTTGTAGTCCCTGCTACTCAGGAGGCTGAGGCTTCAATAAGCCAAGATTGCATCACTGTACTCCAGCCTGGGCAACAGAGTGAGATCCCATTTCAAAAACAAACGAAGAAAATAAAACCAAAGAAATAGACTCTGAAATGCTCTCCCTCTCAGCTCCTTCTCCATCAGTGTTAGACTCGGTGAGTTTCATTTAAGTCTTCATATTGCTCCCTTCCTCCTCCCCTCACCACTCCAGAACGAGGCACAGGGAGGACAATGGGATCACTACTGTCTCAGAAACAAGAACAAATTAATACAAAGCCTGGTTTCCCTCTCTTGTTTTCCTCTCTTGAAATTTCTTCAAAGTCTTTGATTGTGAATTGGGTACTATGAAGGACACCTGTCCTGAACATCCTCTTAGGAATTCGAGAGCATATGCCTTTATTTAACTAAACAGAAGAATAACCACACTTACATGCAATACAATTTATACTTGAAATTGTTTTTAAATTGTATCTAAAGACCTACACTACTTACTTATAAGCAAAAACTTAGTATAAAACCTATACATTGCTTATTGGCATATTGTCTGCCTGTTCCACTAGAATTTCAGATCCATGGGAATAGGGATTTTGTCTTGGGTATATGGGCTGGGTGACTAAATGAATATCTTCTCCCTATCAGCAGAATCATTATACAATTGCAAACTCCTTTTATTTTTACAGAAGACCACAGGACTCATTTCCTGTTATAAACTACTCATGTTAGTTCATTTATTCATTCTCTACAAAGTCTTTCATGACTTGGCTCCTGCCACCTCTCTCGCTTTCCCCCATAGGATGCCCGCCTTGCTCTCCAGCAACACTAGCTTTGGCTCAATTCTTAGTAAGCTCCATGCTCCCTTCTACCTTAGAACCTCTGCTCTGGCCATTCTTCTGCCCATCTCCCACACCTTCAGATTTCTGCAGGGAAGCCTTCCCTGATCCCCACTGAGACTAGGTGTGGTACCTGCATTGTATAGTCTCATAGTTACTTGTTTTTGCTGTTGTTGTTTTCTATCATAGTACTTAACACATTTGTAAAATGTATTTGTGTGATTATTTGATTAACTTTGCTCCCAATCCCACTCTTCTCAGCTGTATGCCTTCCTGTCCCTATTAATATCCCGCCATCTAACACAGTGCCTGTCGCAGAGCAAGTGCTCGATAAATAGTTATTGAACAAATAAATGAGTTATGTTTCTAGAAACATAATCTGTTACCAAATATGTAAGTCCATGTTACACCATATCATTCTTCCCTAGGGCTCAAGTTAGTAGGTACTTAGTCAACATTTGTTGGTTAATTGAAATCATCATTCATCTCCAGGAAACACCGTTCTCCTATGTCTATATGACACTAAAAAATTTGTTGCAAAATTGCTGGAAAATAAACTACTCTCTTTCTATTTTTTTCTACCTACTAATACAAAAGGAGTTTGTTTTGTTTTGTTTTCGCCGAATTTATTAGCTGTTTTGGAATTAAGAACATGACTGGATGGAAAATAGTTGGCAGGGAATCAATTACTCGACTGATGAGTATTTGTCTCTGTGGCTATATTTGAAAACATCTGGAAGCACACTTTCATTATCCTCTGAATATTTGGTGTCTTGTGCTCTGAGTCTCTGAGATAATCTCTCTCCATATTATTCCTAAATGAAAGGTATTCTGTTCATGAAATCAATGTTTCTTGACAGAGGGGAATTTGTGGGACATTGAAAATACAGAAGAATGAACTCCTAGGCTAAAAGGGCTAAAACAGCATTCATTCTTTTAAGAGGAGAAGCAAAGAAGTCTTGGTTTAGAAAACCACAGAAAAATGGAATTCCATGTAACATCCTATAAGTAAGAAGCTAGTCACATAGGGAGCCTTGGGAAGAGTACAGATTTCCTGGGGACCTGGACAAACCATCCTGGCTTAAGCAGGCTAAAGAGAGATATCCAAACAACAGGAAATCAGTAATAATTGTATACCTAGAGTCTATTCATATACCTTGCTTTAAAATAATTTCTTTACATGTATTCCTCCCATCTGTGGTTATCTGGACTTCTGCCACTAGGCAATTTTTACTAAATTGTCTGAAATTCTTGAACAAAATCCCAAAAAGCCCAAGAAATTTGGGCAGTATTTGCTAAGTCAGGCCATTCTTATGGAAAGCCCCTGTTAGGAAGTTTAACCTCTATTGAAGAGGTCATCCTCTTCCCTGCCTTGCCCACTACTCTCTCGAGCCCGCTAATAGTCAAGCAGGGAGTGGCTTCTTCACTGCCCCAAGAGCTTTTCTGTCAATTTCTCATCCAAATCATCCTCGTTTGTGTCTGGCAGATGCTGCAAACCTGCCGCATGAACTCTCGCTGTCTCCCTTTGCTCCATGTGAATGAGAGATGAAGTCAAGCTTATTTGAAGCTCACTCTAGCAAGGAATTACCTGCCCCTGAAACAAGAAACACAGAGAAGGACCCAGGTGCTGCAGGAGGGACAAAAATGACTAGAAGCCAATAGCATCATATTGATTATCCACACCTCCATGCCAAGGGGAAGTGTTCTTATCTTAAATCCTATTCAAGCTTTACTGTCTTTAGGTAAAAACACACATTTTCCTATTATGCTTTAGCTTGATGTCAGAAAGAGCCAAGGAACTAAAGCAATGGCGACTGCCATGTCTCGGGTTGTGATATCCATAAATAGTTCAACCAAATTATCTCAAGAAGAAGGAGCTTCCCAGACTGCATGATCATTACTAGTTACAATGCACAACTCTACCTTGGCCTCCAGGAGAAATGCAAGAGGGCTGAGACTTAGTTCTCAATGCCATGAGGAAAGAAAAAACATTAGATTTTGCTTAACATGACTTCAAATATTTCATTACTCTTCTATAGATCTCATTAGAAGGACTGGACTACCAAATTTGGAATAAAAACTTTTCACTTTCACTTTCTTATTACATCTAGGTGAGCCATGATGCTCAGGTAGTAATTAAACCATAGAGACTTAATGAGGGAAAAGGAAGTGGGATGAAAAGAGCTAAGTCTACTCAAGTTTCATTTGATATTAGTGTATCTTCCCTACCCTCATTTATTTTATTTTCTCCATTTGTTCCTCATACACAACTGTTTGACCAAATAAATATCAGATTAATCTTCATGCCTTTTTTCCAAACAGGCACAAAACATATTACTGAGGTCTAAGCCATATGATTTTGCCTGCAATTCTTCACTAGCTCTTGTCTGGGGCCATTAACTTATTTTGAAAAGTTTCCAAGAAATTCAGTAGATTTCCCTTCCTGAAAAGCCAATTTCCTAACTGTTCAATGAGATGGCTTTTGAGAGTCATATCAACAAATTAGGAAAGTAATAATGTTCCTCTTCTAGCAGGAAATTCACTATTGCTGGTGTTGCTGCCCTAATTATACTATAATAGAATTTCAAAAGAATCTTTTTTGAATTAGAAAACATCCCATCTACTTGCTGCATAATATCCTCTTCAATCCTCTATACTAAATGAGTCCATTTGGAAAGTAAGGAGGGGTATAAATTACTTTTTTTCCAGGAATCAACAAGCCAGGTTTTTTACTCCATTATCATATGTCCTGTTTTGTTTTGTTTTGTTTTACTAAATGTCTTACACTTAAATAAGGTTTCCGTTTAATCAGTCATTAAAAAAGAGAACAGATTTTTTTTTAAATTAAAATGGGTGTATAGCTTTCTTTTCAGTAACATACACATTCATCAAGAGTTAAAAATGGAAATGGCTACCCCATGACAAAGCTTATTTTTCTACTTAGCAAATACAAATATATAAACACACAGAAACCTACCTAGGATACAGCTTTGCATTTTGAATCATAATTTACACAATTTAACCCTTTCAAGAGATTAAAAAACTAACTCACAGTATGCAGTCACTCAATGCCTGGGATCTTGGGGCCTTCCTCAGTATGGCGACAGATTTTAATACCAGGAGATCAGATGCCCTGCAACCGAGATCACTCATAATTAGTGAATATTGTACTTGAACATTTGACAGCTTTGTAAAAGTTTTGGTGAGACTGTCACTTTTATTTCTTTTGTAGGTGCCTTCACAAACAGGAAACACGCCTCCAAGAACACTGATGTATATTAGCCTAATTGGTTTTTGGTTCAAAGTACTCAGGAATGAGTCTTGTAACCCAGAGGTAACAGGCACAGTCCCCAGAGTATGAATCAGCTCCGAGCATCTCACTGTCAACTCCTCTGGACAGATGCTATGCAGACAATTTATTACAGGGAGAAACAGGCACATGCTGAGTAACATTCAGGCCTTATGGCCTTAATTCAGGAAGGATTATAAACATTAGAGTAAACTAACTTAAATATAAATATATACATACACACATATATTAAATACGACATTATTTAAATATATTTCAATTATTTAAAGGAATAAATAATATGTTAAAGTAATAAAATATATATAATTTTTCCTGGAATATATATAGAAACTATCACTTAGGAATCATTTGGTTACAAGTAACAGAAAACCCAGCTCAAACTCACTTATACAAATAAATAACAAAATAAGGAAATATTTGGTTCATTGAGCTGGGGAAAATCCCAGAAATAAGATTGGTTTTGGGAAACCACCAGTTTATTGTATCATTCGATTCTAGACAATTCTCTTGGTACAGGTATTCTTTGTGAATTGGCTTCACCCTCAGGCTGCTCCCCTTCGGGTGCAATAAAAATGGTTGTAGCAGTTCAAGATCACATATCTATCATCCAAGAGGATAGTGTCAGTGTCATGGCAGTCTCAATGAAAGTTCTGAGGTCATTCTGATGGCCCATTGCTGAATCGGCCACTGTATTTTGGGGTCTCATATGTCAAATGTCTTAAACTAGTCAAGGCTTATCCCTGGTGGTAAGAGTAGGGTCAATCCAAACAAACATCACATAGAGAGACATTGGAGGTACTTAAAGGAAAGGGAAAGTGGGAAGGGCATCAGCAAATGTCCACCACAACAGTGCTTCACAATAATCTGAAGACTGATATTTGAGGATGTGTTTGTATAAAAACCCTAGTACTCAACTTATCTGCAGATGTCCGAAAGAGAATGAGTGGAAGTTCAATAGATATTGATGACCCAAGGCTATATATTTTGTTGGATTTTTTTTTTTTTTTTTTTTTTTTTTTTTTTTGCGGAGTTAGGGAGACAGAGTTTCACTCTGTCACCCAGATGGGAGTGCAGTAGAGCAATAATAGCTCAGTGTAACCTCAAACTTCTATGCTCAAGAAATCCTCCTGCCTCAGCCCCCAGAATAGCTGGGACTACAGGGATGCCCCAACATGCCTGGCTAACTTTTTTTTTTTAATACAGATGAGGGCTCACTATGTTGCCCAGGCTGGTCTCAAACTGCTGGCCTCAAGTGATCCTACCACCTCAGTGTCTCAAAGTGCTGAGATTACAGGCATGAACCACCACACCCAACCTGAACTTTCTATCAACATTGGATTTGCTCTCTGAGAAAATAGTTCAGAATATTTCCACTCTGTTTATTAAGTGCATTTTACAGTGTATGACGCACTCTTACATTTGATCTTCTATTTTGCCATGAAAACAACCCTGTCAGCAGTGGGCAGGCATGCCCACTGGAAGCTTAGACAGTGGGGCAGACACTGCCAGTTGCCTATCCAATCACAAGTCTTCCCTTTTCCCTTACAGAATCTTGATTTTGTCCAGGGCAGGAATTTGCTGTGTTAAGATTCAGCTAAGAATGGTGGCCAGGTGGAACAATTTTGGTTCTGGAGATGCAAACAAGCCGAAGTCACTAGGTAGGGCTCCCGGAAAAGTGCTTTCAAAGGACACTGGCATTCACTTTTTGTTCTTTGCCCTTCCTCTTCATCATGCCTGCAACTCTGATGCAAAGCTGGAGGAAGAGCTATCTCTTGCAGTCATGAAGTCACAAGCATGAAAACAAAAGCCACATGCTGTGAATGAAGCCTAAACTGAAAGAAGGAGCCACTGCACTGGGCCTGGCTTGCCTGCTTCCAGGCTGTTATATGAGAAAAAGTAAATCCTATTTGGTTAAGCCACTGTAGAAGGATCCTTGTTACAGGCCACTGCACATAATCTTAACTGATACAAAGAGGTTTCTCAACCAGGTGATGACAGATCAAGGCTTAAACACAAGTCTTTCGACTCCCTGTCCAGTGATATTTCTAATAAATTGCATTACCTCTTCAAAAGCAGAACCCATACTCTGAATGCTATACAAACAGGCATTTTAAATGCCTTTTCGTTTTTTTTTTTTTTTTCCCCAACAAATAGCTTATTTAAATGATCTGAGACATAGCTCAAATGGTGACAGGGGATTCATTGCTTTTTGTTTGTTTTACTTTTGAACATGAGGCACTCAAACATTTGCAAAAGTTCTACAGCAAGAATGCCTTGGCTACAGCAAAGAAAAGCCAGGTCATTTTACCAAAATTTATTTCAAGGCTACCTAAGGAAGAATTAGCCAGCTTCCCATATCTTGTAGTGGATGAGGGTTTTCTTCCTTGATTTTCTCATCCACTCGGCTATTACAAGATAACAGGGTTCTCATTAAGTGTGGAATAACTGAGCCAAAAGTAAAGGAGGAACCATACCCAAAGAGTAATTCCAGAGGAATTAAAGATTTAGTTGTAAAAAGCAAAAGGTTTAAACTTTTAGAAGAAAATATAGGGAAACATCTTTCTGATCTTAAAATGGGAGAGAAGTTCTTAAGGCATAAAAGTGTTAACCATAAAAGGAAGGCAGGCCGCGCGCGGTGGCTCAAGCCTGTAATCCCAGCACTTTGGGAGGCCGAGACGGGCAGATCACGAGGCGGATCACGAGGTCAGGAGATCGAGACCATCCTGGCTAAGTGAAACCCCGTCTCTACTAAAAATACAAAAAACTAGCCGGGTGAGGTGGAGGGCGCCTGTAGTCCCAGCTACTCGGGAGCCTGAGGCAGGAGAATGGCGTAAAACCCGGGAGGCGGAGCTTGCAGTGAGCTGAGATTCGGCCACTGCACTCCAGCCTGGGCCACAGAGCGAGACTCTTTCTCAACAAAAAAAAAAAAAAAAGGAAGGCAAAGTTGATAAATTCGCAACCGTAATATGAAGAGCTTGCATTCATCCAAAGGTACAATGAAGAAAACAAAAACACAAGCCAATATGTGAGACAAGTTTGCAACACTTGAAATGAACAAAAGATCAGAATTCAGGGTATATAAAGAGATGTTATACATCGGTCATAAAAAGACAACACAATAGAAAAACAATGAGCAGCAGATCTGACAGGCACATCACAGAAGAGAAAAACATTAATAGTGAATGGATGTAGGAAAAGATGAGCAACCTCATCTTTAATTAAGAAAATGCAAATTAAACTGATAGTGGGGGGTAGAAATTGATATAACCACTTGGAACAATTTAACCTTGTCTTATGAAGTTGAATCTCTCACACCCTCCATCTGAGCAAATCACTCCCGTGTACATTCTCTAGTGCTACGGTTTGAATGACAATGTCCCGTCTAAAATTTATATTTATATATAAATTAAAATTTATATTAAAACTTAATCCCCAATGCAACAGTATTGAGAGATATGGCCTGGGTGGTGGTGATTAAGTCATGAGGGCTCCACCCTCACAAATGGGATTAGCACACTTATAAAAGGGCTCCAGGTTGAAGGGAGTGCCCTCTTTCCCTTCTGCCCTTCCGCCATGTTGAGGACACAGCATGTATCCCCTCCTGAGGCGGCAACACTCTTGGAAGCAGAAACTAGGCTTCATGAGACACCAAACTTCCTGAACCTTGATCCTGGACTTCCCAGCCTCCAAAATGGTGAGAGATAAATTTCTATTAATTATAAATTACCCAGTCTCAGGTATTTAGTTATAGCAGTACAGACAGACTGAGACATCCAGAGAAACTTTTGCACACTTTCCC
Organism: Rhinopithecus bieti; assembly: GCF_001698545.2. Taxonomy (NCBI): domain Eukaryota; kingdom Metazoa; phylum Chordata; class Mammalia; order Primates; family Cercopithecidae; genus Rhinopithecus; species Rhinopithecus bieti. Next base: position 1,476,529 of record NW_016820098.1, on the reverse strand, counting down.
AGAAGACATGTACAAACATGTCTTTTTCGAAACAGCAAAAAGCTAGATTTAACACAAATGTCCATCAACAGGAGAACAAAGAAATAACTTAAGTGATAGTCATTAAATGGAATATTAGATAACACGGAATATTGATAAACCACAGCAGCATGCAATAGCTTGGGTACACCTTAGAAACATAATGAATGAAAGAAAGCAAGTAACAGCCAACCACATAGAAATGGTATCTTTTTCACATATAAATAAGCCCAAGAATACCAAGAACAAACAATATTTGTGTTGAGGCAAACCCATATGGAATTTTCTTTTACAGTTCCATATTATTTTATCACACATGTACATCCATGTTACCATCACTACAATCAAGATACGGAAGTGTTCCATCACCACACAGAACTCCATCCTACTACCATTTTACAGTTATACTCACCCCCTGGGCCCCCATTCCTCATCTTTGACAATCACTGATCTGTTCTCCATCTTTATAATTTTGTCATTCCTATAATATTAATAAATAGAATCATATAGTATGTGATCTTTGGATATTGTTTTTTTTTTCACTCAGCATAATGTCCTTTAAATTCATCTAAGTTGTTGCATGTATCAGTGGTGTTTGTTCCTTTTCATTGCTGAGTAGTATTCCATAGTATGACAGTACTACAGTCTGCTTAACCACTCACCTATTGTAGGACATTTTGTTTGTTTCCAGTGTTGGGCTATTAAAAATAAAGCTGCTAGGAACAATTATGTACAGACTTTGAGGAGATAAATTTTCATTTATCTGGAATAAGTATCCAGGAGAGTGATTCTGGGTCACATAGTAAATGTATGTTTAGTTTTAAAGAAACCACCAAACTATTTTCCAGAGTGACTCTAGCATTTTATCCTCCAGCATTGTATGGTAATTCCATTTTTTTGCATCCTCTCCAGCATTTGACATTGATATGGTTTGACTGTGTCCTACCCCAAATCTCAACTAGAATTGTAGTTCCCGTAATTTCCACACGTCGTAGGAGAGACCAGGTGGAAATAATCGAATCACAGGGGAGGTTCCCCCAACCAGTTCTCATGATAATGAATGAGTTCTCACAAGATATGATGGTTTTATCAGGGGCTTCCCCTTTCACTGAGCACACATTCTTCTCCTCGATGCCACCATTTGAAGAAGGACATGTTTGTTTCCCCTTCCACCATGATTGTAAGTTTCCTGAAGCCTCCCCAGTCATGCTGAACTGTGAATCAATTAAACCTCTTTCCTTTATAAATTGCCCAGTCTTGGGTATGTCTTTATTAGCAGTGTGAGAACAGACTAATACAGGCATTACCACTATTTTTATTTTAGCTGTTCTAATAGGTGTGTGGTGCTGTCTCATCATGGCATTCATTTGCATTTTCCCAGTAGCTAGGGATGCTGAACATCTTTTCATGAGCTTATTTGCCATCTAAATATTGTTTACAATAAGATATCTCTTTTTGCCCATTCCCTCATTGGATTTTGTTTTGTAAAAGTTGTTGAGTTTGGAGTTCTTTAGTCTAATCTAGGTATGTGTTTTGCAAATATTTTCTCCTAGTCTATAGCTTGTCTTTTCATCCTTCTAACAGAGTTCCTCATAGAACAAACATTTTAAATATGGATGAAGTCCAATTTGTTGATTTTTTTTTCTTTTATAGATCATGCTGTCGATATCATGTTCAGGAATTCTTCAACAGTCCATAGGGATTTAAGATTTTCTGGTATGTTTTCTTTTACAAGTTTTCTAGTTTTATGTTTTATTTTAAGTGTATGATCCATTTTGAGTTGCTTTTTAAGTTTTGGGGTGTCATATATGTGACTATTTTCAGGTTCTCTGTTCTGTCCTATGTATCAATCTTTTTGCTAATTCCACAGTCTTGACTATGGTAGCTATACTAATTTTGAAATTAGGTTCAGTGATTTCTCCTACTTTATTTTTCTTTTTTGAAATTATTTTAGACATTCTAGTTGCTTTTCATATAGATTTTAGAATAATCTTGTATATGTCTCCAAAATGCTTGTTGGGATTTTTATAAGAATTTCATTAAACCTGAATCTGAATATCATTTTGGGGAGAATTGACATCTTTACTAAGTTGACTCTTCCAATCCACAAACACAAATCCAATCCACACTTCTCTACTATTTAGATACTTTTTGATTGCTTCTATTGGCATTTTGTAGTTTTCAGCATATAAATCCCATAAATGTTTCGTTAGATATATACATACGTAGTCCATATGTTTTTGAGAGATTGTAAATGATATTGTATAATTAATTTTGATATTCATGTGTACATTGATAGTATATAAAAGTACAATTGATTTTGATATGTTTATCTTACATCCTGCAACCTAACTAAACTCATTTATTAGTTCTAGGAGGTTTTTTCTTTATAGATTAAATTGAATTTTTCTAGTAGACAATCATGTCGCCTGCAAATAGGAATGGTTTTATTTCTTCCTTTCTGATTTGTTTCGCTTTTATTTGCTCTTCTTACTTTATTGCACCATGTCAAACTTTCAGTACTATATTGAATCGGAGTGGTGAGAGCAGTCATCCTTACCTGATCTTATGGAGAAGGAATTCAGTCTTTTACTATTAAATACAATGTTAGCTATAGGTTTTTCATAGACATTCTTTATCAATTTGAGGGAGATTTCTTCTATTTTTATTTCTCTGAGAGTTTTTGCCATGAATGTTGTTTAATTTTGTCAAATGGGTTTCTGTACATCAGTTAGTATGATTGTGATTTTTTTCTTTAGACTGTTTATATAGTGAATCACATTGAGGATTTTCAAATATTGAACCATTCTTCTATTCCTAGAATAAACCACCCTTGGTTATGGCATATAATTACATTTATATATTACTGAACACTATTTACCAGTATTTTTAGGATTCTCACATGTATCTTTATAAGAGTAGTCTTTATTTTCTTTTATTGTGATTTTCTAGTTTTGGTATCAAAATAATATCAGTTTCATAAAATGAATTGGGAAATACTTCCTCATCTTTTATTTTCTAGAAGAGGTTGTAGAGAATTGGTATTAATTATTTTATAAATGTTTTATGAAATTTTCTAGAGAAACCATCTGGACCTGGAACTTTCTGTTTTGGGAGTTTCTAAATTACTAATTCAATTTCCTCAGTTACAAGACTATCAAAATTATCTATTTTATATTGTATGAATTGTGGTAGTTTGTGCTTTCTGGAAAATTGCTTCATTTCATATAAGTTGTCAAACTTAAATGTGTAGTTATTTGTAGAATGTCCTTATTATTCTCTTTGATGTCTGCAGGTCTGTAGTGATGTCCCCTTTTTAATTCCAGACACTGGCAATATATGTCTTCTTTCTTTTTTCTTTGTCAGTGTTGCTGAAGTTTTATCAATTTTCTTTTCAAAGAACTAGCTTTTTGTTTATTTTCTTTATTGTTTTTCTCCTTGTAGTTTTATTAATTTCTGCTTTTATCTTTATTATATCCTTTCTTATGCTTACTTTGGGTTTATTTGGCTCTTTCTTTTTCTAGTTTCTTAAAAAACCAGTTTCTTCAGATAGGAGCTCAGATTATCAATTTGAGACCTTCCTCTTTTCAAATGTAAGCATTGTATTAGTGCTATAAATTTTCCTCTCAGAACTGCTTTAGCTGAGTCACGTGAATTTTGATGTTGTATTTTCATTTTCATTCACTTTAATGTATTTTTTATTTTTTTGAAACTTCCTTTTTGACCTACAGATTCTATTTGAAAGTTTGTTGTTTATTTCCAACTGTTTGGAGATTTTCCTGCCAACTTTCTGCTAGGGATATCTAGTCTGATTTGATTATAGCCAGAGAATACATTTTGTATAATTTCAATTCTTTTAAATTTGTTGAGGTTTGTTTTATGGTTTATGGTATATTTTGGTATACATTTTGTTAGTCAATTCTTCTGTTGTTGGGTGGATTGTATAAATGTAAATTAGATCTAGTTGGTTGATAATGTTATGGTCTTCTCTATGTTTGCTGATTTTCTGTCCAGTTGTTCTATCAGTTATTGAGAGAGGTGTGTTGAGGTTTTAACTCTCATTGTGAATTTGCCTATTTCGTTTCTCTATTCTATCAGTTTTGTTTCACATATTTTGCAGCTCACATTTTTGGGTATATATTTAGGGTTTGCATGCAAAATATGTATGTTTGCTATGTCTTTCTGATAAATTGGCCCTTTTATCTTTATATAATGTCCCTCTCTGTCCTTGGTAATTTTCTTTTCTCTAAAGTCTTCTTTAACATTACTATAGCTATTCCTGCTTTTTAAAAAATTAATATTTACATTAAAAGATTTCATTAAAAGATTTTTTTCATTCTGTAATTTTTATCCTCCTATATTGTTATATCTGACAGGAATTTCCTATAAACAGCATATAGTTGGTTTTTTTTTTAATCCATTATGTCAATCGTCTTTCATTTGTGTATTTTGGCCACTTATAGTTAACGTAATTATTGATATACTTGGGCTAATAGCTACCATTTTTGTTGTTTCCTGTTCGTCCTGTTTGTTCTCTACTTTTTTTCCTTCATTTTTATTTTCTAGACTTATTGTGGGTATTTAGGACTTTTAAGAATTCCATTTTATTTATCTATAGTGTTTTAGGTATATCTCTTTGTCTTGCTTTTCAATGCTTGCTCTCCTTATTACAATAAATATATACAACTTACCAGAGTCTATTGGTAGAATTCTTACCTCCCTTTACATTCCTTTACCCTTCCTCATTTACAAAATAATTTTCTTAAATATTTATCTATGTACATCAAGAACTACATCAGATAGTGTTATCTTTTGCTTTAACCAGGAAATATAATTTAGAAAAGAGGAGAAGGAAAGTTTATTGCACTTACCTCATTTTTATTCTTTGTATTATTCTTATCTCTTTTTTTTTTTTTTTTTTTTTTGAGATGGAGTCTCACACTTGTTGCCCAGGGTGGAGTGCAATGGCGCGATCTCGGCTCACTGCAACCTCAGCCTCCTAGGTTCAAGTGATTCTCCTGCCTCAGCCTCCCGAGTAGCTGGGATTACCAGCATGCACCATCACACCCAGCTAAGTTTTGTATTTTTAGTAGACATGGGGTATCACCATATTGGCCAGGTTGGTCTCGAACTCCTGACCTCAAGTGATCCACCCACCTCAGCCTCTCAAAGTGCTGGGCTTACAGGCATGAGCCACTGTACCCACCCTATTATCTTCTCTTGATGACACACGTTAGGTAATTTTTATATTCCCATAGATCCCTGCCATTTTTTTCTTCAGCCTATTTGATCTATTGCTAAGATAAGGTAATTTCTACTATTCTATTTACAAGCTCACCAATTCTTTCCTCTGTCCACTCACTCCATTCTCATGTTAGCCCATCCATTGAGGGTTTTTCTTGTTTTTTTTTTACTTCATTCATTACATTTTCCTAGAAATTGGAAAAAATAGTGAAGTAAGAAAAGAATGCAAAAAGGAAGCCAATACGTTTTTTGAAGTAGTAAAAGGAAACAACTTCTTTCCGTTTCCTAAGAAACGAATACATTCATGGGTTGGCCAGGGGTCCAGTAACCATGCAGGCTATTGTGACTCATATTTGGACTGGTCCTGCTCCTTTCAACAGTCCTCTGTTAGAACATGCCCTAGAGCTCCCCTACAGAGCAATGTGGCTGCTCTGGGCAAGGCTGCCTCCAGGTGACTGGACCCACAGCCGAGGCAGGAACAAGCAGTGTTGCAGCATTAGGCCGTAGCTTATCAGAGTGCTGCAGAGCTTTCCTCCTCTGGCCTTTTCAAAGCCAGCCCTACTCATCTTACTCTCAACCTTCAGCTCCCTCAAATCCCTGACTGATTCCATGGCTTTTTATACTTTTCTCTCCCCCAGCATGTGCTTCCTCCTAATTTCTGCTTTCTGCTTGCTTACCTGGCCTCTGACCCATTTTTGCTTGCGTTATGACATCGTGCACATGTGTGGATTCCCTGACCCAGCTCTTCGACCAGGGCCCTTAACCTAGCTACACACCACCTAGACATTCTAATGGTTTCACTTTCACCAACAACTGCGTTGCTCTCCAAGGCTAACGGAGTGAAGACCTTTCTTTCTTCTCTGCAAGGCAGGGGTGGAGAAGATCGATTTTAAAGGCCTACAGCCTCTACTCTGCAGGACATATTTCTGTGAGGTCACCAGCTGCTTCTTACGTGTGCTCCTTCCATCCCAAGCCCAGCACGTAGAGGCAGGAAAAGAAATGAGTGGGCAGACAAATCAACACTGAAAGGCTTGGTAAATACTAACAGCAAATACTAAAAATAACTACACCGCAGTGGTTTACTTTTAGGAATTTTTTTTTTTTTTTCGATGGAGTCTCACTCTGTCACCAGGCTGGGGTGCAGTGGCATGATCTCAGCTCACTGCAACCTCCGCCTCTCGGGTTCAAGTGATTCTCCTGCCTCAGCCTCCCGAGTAGCTGGGACTACAAGCATGTGCCACCACGCCCAGCTAATTTTTTTATTTTTAGTAGAGACGGGGTTTCACCATGTTGGCCAGGATGGTCTCGATATCTTGATCTCATGATCCGCCCACCTTGGCCTCCCAACGTGCTGGAATTACAGGAGTGAGCCATCACACCCAGGCTATGTTTAGGAATTTCATTTGTGCTGTTGCGTTGGGGCGAGAGCGAGGGAGAGAATGAGGACTGTAGAGAAGTTGGAAATGTTGCTGTTCTCTGGAGATGGAGCTACTGAAGACTTTCCCTGGTTAGACAGCACTCCTCCACCTCCTCCCTGAAACACCACTCTCTCAGCCTTCCCAGGCTTCCTTAGCTCTGCAAATGACTCCTCCCTGTGCCACAAAAGTATCCCTGCTCTTACCAGCAGAGAGGAAGAGTGGCTAAGAGATTGCAGGCTGTTTTGTTCCTCAGTCTCATCCTCTCCCATTTGCATGATAGCCTGGCTGCCTTTTCATCTCAGCTTCTAAAAGACAGAAGGGTGACTGGGGTTAGTGTGTGTCTCCTGTATATCTGTGAGTCCCTTGTATGCTGGGTGTGACATGGCAGAGCCATTAACCCCACATGACACAATCTGCAGACACAGATTCCAGACTAGGAATCCCACACATTCCCCAAAATGCCCACTGTTGCGCTTCTGTAGGAATGCTTCTGCATTCTGTAGGGATGAGCATAAATGGCCTTGATCCTTTTAAGGCCAGGGTCTCCTGGCTGAATAAAATGAAGGACAGTAAGCCTGTTCAATCCTGTTTCTGTTATTTTCCCTTCCCTGGTGAGTAATTCAGCTATGCTGTGAATCGATAGGGATCTCTGGAGCTGGAAGAAGACACAAAATGAGGGAAATAAATTGCTCCCAGTTGGATGAATTATAAGCACCTTTGAGCTCCTCATCATATCTATCCTGTGCAATCAGCAAAGGAGTATTTTGAGCCTGAGTTTCCACCCCCCTCCACTCCCCTAATCCCTCCTTCATATCATGCACTCTCTAGCACAGTCTGACAGCAAAAAGAAACAAAAGGCCTTCCTTCCCTACTTTCAAAATCACCACATCTTTTCCCATCTCCCCTCTTCCTTCCTTCATGACTCCAATGAAGAGGGAGCATCCTTCATGGAAAGGTTAATCCCTCCGTTTATATCCTGCTCTCCCCTCCAGCATCACCCACATCTCACTCCATCCCTTCACCACCAGCCCTCTTACATCTTCAGGATAACACCTCTCTGGGCTCCTTCCCCAAAGCTGGAAAACAGCCTTGGCCTCTGTGATTCTGTAAGCCTTCCTTCTATTTTATTACCCTTTACAATTCTATCTCTCTCCTCTTCTCCATCATGCATCCCAAAAGAAGGATCTAACTGATTATTTTCATCATTCTTCCTATATTTACTCAATCTATTGCAGCCAGACCTCTGTCTGCTTCCTGCAAGGTCCCTAACTGATTCCCAGGTTGCCAAACGCAACAGCTTTGAGCTTTCTGTTCTACCCTTCTGAAACCCACTCTGTCCTTTGATTTTCTGATAGTGCAACATCCTGGTGCTCCTGGGACCTATCTATCCATTCCTAGACTCTTCCAGTTTCCTTCTCTTTTGCCCATTCCATAAATAAGAGTAATCCCCACAATCAAAGGTGGCCACATTTAGCAAAAAAAGATATAGAAAACCCAATTAAATTTAAATTTCAGATCAATAATGAAAAATTTTTATATTGCATGGAACATTCTTACACTAAAACTTTATTCTTTGTTGATCTGAAATTCAGTGTTAATGTTAACTGAGCTCCCTATTTTTTAATCTGACAATCCTACCATAGTTGTTTCTTCAGAGCTCATCTCCATTCTCTAACTTCTTCCCTTGTTGATGTTTTCTATGCCCATGGCTTCTACGATTATCTTTTCTCAGATAACTTCCCAATCTTTATCTCTAGCACCAATCTCTCTCCTCTCCACTTCTCTCTTTCTCTCTCTCTCTCTCTCTCTCTCTCTCTCTCTCTCTCTCTCTCTCCTCTTCTCTTCTCTTTTCCCCGGGGGTATTTTTTGACCCCTCCACTTGCTTTTCTATCTGGACTCTCTATTTCTTCCCTTCTCCAGCCTCCCAATCACTTCAACTCCAAATTCAGGAGGCCGACCTCAGCAAGTGGCTGAGCACTTATTGGTTTTACCCTAACCAACTTTCTCTCAGATGTATCTTTCCTTCCATTTCCATGGATGCCACTGACTTGAGGTCTCTGCCATTTCTGTAAGTCTACAAACCATCCCACACTGTTTACATTGCCTTCTGACTAGTCCCCCAACTTCTACTTATAACCACCCTCTACCCCTCCACACACCACCACTCAATTAACATCCTAATTAAAGTGCAGATGTGGCCATGCCACTCCCTTGATCAAGGAAGCTTCTGACTGGCTACTGGTTAAAGTTGAAGCTACCTAGCCAGGATCCAGAACCTTCAATGAGCCTTTTTTCTCTTCTTCTCTCCCTGTGGTCTCCTCTATGCACCCCAAATTCAAGGAGCATCAGAATATGATTCCAGGGCCTCCCTATCTTTATTTGCTGACACTCAGACTTAGATGTAGACTACTTTGAAGGAGACTCATACGGTTTCTGCATAAATAGATGCTCCATAAATGCTTGCTGAATTAGTGAAGTAAGTCAATTTGAAATTGACCACATTAACAGAATGAAGTAATTAAATCCATGAATCATTTATGTGATTCATTTATGCAAATGAATGCAGTTTTTCACAAACTCATTGTTTGCTTACCATCAATTATGGGTGATGTCAAGTTCATGTAAGTATCTAATATCTCTACGATGTCAAATCACAGCTGGGCCCTGATGGAACTCCACAGGGCAGAGACAGACACAGACCACACCTGCTGCTTCTCTCAATTTACTTTTTGAACTCTAATCCCTCCCCCATTTACCTCACTTCTTACAGATAATTCTTTGTAAACATCCTTGAATTTTCTGATATATAATCTCCAAACAACTGGAAGTTCTAAATCACTGCCAAAACCACATTCTGATCCAAGAACATCCGGGTGCTTTAATAACCTAGATCAGAAGCCTGCAACCTCTTTCTGCAATAGGCCACATGGTAAATATTTTTGGCTTTGCATACCGTACGGTCTCTGGTTCCAATGACTCAACTCTGCCATTGAAGCACAGAAATGGCCATGGTTGACACAAAAACAAATGAGTGGGCCTGTGTGCCTATAAAAGTTTACCTGCAAAGCAACCAGCCAGGATGCCAGCCATTGTTTGCTGACCCCAGCCTAAACCAAGCTTCTGATGAATGATTTACTTAGTTCTCCTTCCAAACTATACCTTTCATTGCAGTCACTTGATTGGGAAAAACATCAGAATTTCAGTTGGTGTAGTCTTTTCATGAGATCATAGTTAAACTAAACTCAGGACTACAGAGTTGGTCAAGAGAAAATAAGCAGTGGATATTTGAAGGCCGCTTTGGGACTTTCCTCCTCGCCTAGTGGACGTCACCCCAGGGCAAGGGCATGGAGAGGCCAGATAGGTGAGCAGTCCGCTTTTAGGCGCAAGATTTAAGGTGGTGTCACAAAAGCATAAATCTACATAAGTAACATTTTAATGCAATGTTTTAAAGAAAATCAAAATAAATGAAGACATTCATGATGAATAAAGTATCAACATTTTAAATTAAGACAGGATCGCTATTACTGATTTCTTCTTTTGCCCTGGGTTCCAATGTGACTCTGCACAGCATGGTTATTGATCCTATCTTTATTTAAAACGTTGATCTTTTGTCCATCATGGATGCTTTGCATTCAATTTTTTAAAAACATTGTGCTAAGTGCTATTTATTTTGATTATGGAGTTTTTGTCACCTTCTAATTTTGCACAAAAGCAAATGTCCTACTCACCTTCTCTAGTCTCAGCCCTGCAACAACCTCGTCATCATCGTCAACATCTATGCCCATTTAGGAGAATTATAGGCAGCTGTTTAATGTTACCTTTGCACTAGATCTTTCCTCTTGGCTACTTTGATGCCATTTTCACTTATTTGGATCCACTCCATATGCAGGTAAATTTGAAACATGTAGAAACTCTTGTGCCATACTCTCTAGAGCCACTTCTTAAAGGATATGTTAAAGAGAGACATAATATGTTAAAGAGAGACAATAAAATATGAGTTTTATTAAATTTTATTATTTTATTTTATTAAATAATTTAATAAATTGTATTATTTTATTAACTATTTCATTACATACTTTTTAAAATTCCTACTAAGTGCCACTGTTGGCTGACCCCAGCCTAAACCAAGCTTCTGATGAATGATTTACTTAGTTTTCCTTCCAAAGGGTGACTGGGGTTAGTAAGTGCCTAGTGGCACTTAGTATATTTTATTAAACTCCTACTAAGTGCCTAGAAGTAAAGGACTTTGTATCCATCATTTCATTTAATTACGACAGCCCGCAGAGGGGACGGGACAGGAGGCAATAGAACATTATTTCCAACCCAGTGCTAGGGAGAAGATGGCAAGTGCTCCACTTTGGAAAGAAATTACATTTCATGCTTCTCCAGGCAACTTCCAAGGAGTCATCAGCCCATGTGAGAAGCACGTCTGGTATTATATCTCTGTAACAAGATGCACAGCAGGCACTTTCAAGCATTTAAAATACTTGAATGTGCAAAGTTTCACAGTTGGTCACAAGTTCATAATAGCTATGTGCCTCTTTTATTGGGGAGATGCCATGCCATGTTGGGATTCCACAAGGCAGCAGGGCTCCCCCATTCTTTAAAATAGAGCAGCTCAAAAAACTCCTCTGGCAATTTTAACTACACAAGAATAGAAAACACCCCATGCAGAGTGTGAGAGACCAATCTTGTAAACAGCAGGACAGTAAGGTGTAAACAAGAATGGAAAGAAAATACACAGCCTTTTAAGAAATCATTGCTTTTGACAAGGACAATAAGATAGGAATAAATTCAGCCCCGAATAGCATGGAAAAACAAAAGCTCAGAGAAGTGTTAAATCACATGCCAGGTGGCTGCAGGAATTTGCAATGATCCATTCCAATCTGCCAACCCGTCCCTTTTGGCATCCGGCTTGATTTTACACAGGCTCTTCTTCCAGTTTTATGTGCTTGGGAGTTTTGAGGGGAGGGTGTTGTTTGGTTTTCTTTCTCAACAAGCAGCAAACCCAGCATTTTCAAGACTGTTGCAACTTTCCTAAGTCACATATTTTTTCTTCCTCTGACCCCACAAACAATGTTGTTTTGGAGAACCACAAACCACAATATTTCCATCTTTCATTTCACGGAACCATGTTCTTGCCTGCAGTAAAAATATGTTCACATCCTTGTACTAAGTCTTAGTAAATGCATCATATGATCACTGGTGTTGTTAGAAGATTTCATGCAATAAAACTCCTGCATCTTCTACCCTTTCAATAATTCTACCAGTTATTAAGCACTGAGCATGTACTCATACTCATGACCTGAAGATAACAGGAATGAACTGTCAGATCCCTGCTTGGAGGACCACATAGTCCAACGGAGGAGACAGACTTAGAAATAAACAGCTACAATAAGGAAGGAAGCTACCTTTATCCCTCGAGCTGGAGAGTGATAATGTGCATGGGTTTATTAAACAAAAATTTAAAGAAGGTCATTATTTTGGATTAGGCTCCTGCACTAGGCCCCAACAGACCAGACCAAATCAAAATGGAGTCACTTGTGCTAAGTGCCACATCATCAAACTGAACTTTGAAATGGGCCAGTTTTCCAAAAATCAAGAGATTCATAGCAACCAATCAGAAGAGGCCCAGTTTACCTGAGCCAGCATAATAAAGAATTCTCCTCTGTTTTAGCTCTATAAGGAAAGTGATCTTTTCAAGGTGGTCTTTGAAGTGACTGGTCTGCTTTTTGTTCCCTGTTTCTGCTTTCTTCAGCCTTTTACTGCCTATAAGCCCCCTCCTGTTGAGCCCATCAGAGCACCCATTCTATTTTATAGAATGAGATGGTGCCTGAGTCTAAAATCACAAATAAAAGCCAATTCAATTTTTCAACTAAATTTATTGTAATTTTGTCTTTTGACAGGTTCCACTCATACTTTTCAGCACTCCTCAGCAGGTTGCTTCCAAGAATTGATCAAAGGATGAAGTATCCACCCTGTGCAGGCACAGATACTGGACAACACTCAGTGCTTCCCATGAACCAAAGAAATGTCCTCCTGTGAAGCCCTCCAGCCTCCTGCACCTTCATCACTGCCTTGCTCCATACTCCTGTTCTCAGCCTCAGACTTCCACACTGCCTTGCTCAAGCTTATTGATGGCACAAGTGTCATGCTACTTACTATGTACCAAAAATTGCATATAATTATCTCATATACTATCTCATATAATTATCTCATTGAATTTTCATAACCACCTCAGAACAGGCTTTGTTATCCCAGTGTTATTGATAAAGAAAATTAGCCTCTGAAATTTTCAGAAACTTGCCCAAGGTTAAACAGCTAGTATAGAGAAACTGAGGCAAGAACCCAGGATTATGTGATTAGAACACCTCTTAAACAGTACATTCATCTTTCTCTATAGGCATGTTTAGTGTAATGCCCCTGCTAGGTTATTTACATTTTAAGAACAGAGATTGACATTTCCGGTTTTTAATAGTTCCTAGACAGGGTAGACCCATAGCAAGCAAAGTATGCATCTACCTATGTGATGTGATTTAAGGGAGGCTGGACAAGGATGGGTTAATCATGTCTCCACCATTGCCTATCATGGTGCCTAGAATTTCACCATTGGGAGGGCATTATTTTGGGCCTGGAGTCTTTCTAGTCTTCAGGATCACTCTCTGAGAACATGATTGCCCTAGGAGGGGCAATCCTATACTGAGACCTCAGTGAGGATAAAGATGTCAGAGAATGAGACACAGGAGAAATGCCCAGAAAGGAGCGTAGGGCCTCTGAGATGGGAAAAGTGGTCCTGAGAAGAGGATGGGAGGTTCTAGGACAGGTGTGGAAGTTTTGCTTGGCTGGCCCCACCTCTGTGGCCCTGAGCACAGGGCAGGGCAAATGGAAGGTATGTAAGTTTTTACTTGACTTGAGGAAACAGTGTTTTGATCCGATGTGAGAGGAGGAGGTATGAGGGATGGTGGCAGGTGGGCATCAAGTGCTGAGGTCACCAAGTACTGTGATGGCATAAAAGACAAGAAGGCAGAGACCTTGCCCTCCAAGAGCTTACAGTGTCTGGCGAGAAAAAGTATCAATAGCAAACAATGGGGAAATAAGACAGGGATGACCAAATACAGAATACATATGTAATAGGAAATCCCAGGAAAGGAGAGCTCAGAATGAGAGGAGGTAATTTCGGGGACCCAGGGCCCCAAGAATAGCACCAAATAAAGAGAAATAACAAATGAGTTGGTGAATGTTTGTCTTCCCAGATTGCCACAGCCACGTGCTACCTAGGCACTCCCTAACAAGGAAGCCCAATGCGGATTTAACCACTGTAATACAGAAAGGATGCTAGGATGGTCTAGAAACAAAATGGAAAGACAGATACAATGTACAAAGATACTATTTATAAAATGCATTACTTCAAAATAAACCCAGCTCTTGTGACAAGAAGATCTAGTGGTTGTTCTATTCACATAATAAATAGACCCAGAATTTTGGTAAAAGGTGCGTGTACCAGATTTATATATTAAGATACATGGCAAATATACCTGATAAAACCACTAAGCAAACCTAAATCCCTGGTGAAGCTCAGTTAAAACCATGAGAAAGAGCTTTGATGACCACTACAGGCCAATGACCTTGAGAAATCCTAAGACTTTCCATGAATTTAGCCCTGATCAAGAATCGTTTTGCTCTGTGACCTTCCAGCTAAAGATAAATGCACTTGCTCTGAGCTTTCACTGAATGCCTCCTTCACAAACAGGAAAGGTTACTTCTATTTACTCTAATCTACTTCCTATTTTCAAAAAAGACCCCTTTATTTAATTCATACAAAGAAAACAACCCCAGGGAGGAAAGAAGGAAGCAGGTAAGCTCTGACCTTTATGTGCTAAATGAGTTATTTTACCAATAGCTACAGGTGATCATGTTCTCACAATGCTGAATAACAATCCTTTGTACCCCTTGGCATAAGAGGAACCAATAGCTACAACCTCAGGCTTATTGTGAACGAGTAGAAAAAAGAAAAATACAGTCATGTAGAGACTTGAAAAAAAAAAAAAAGAAAGAGAGAGAGAGAAGGGGAGAAGGAGGCCACAAGAAATCCTTCCTCTTGTGAATTTCTTTTTTTCTTTTTTATTTTTTTGAGCCAGAGTCTGACTCTGCCGCCCAGGCTGGAGTACAATGGCACGATCTCGGCTCACTGCAACCTCTGCCTCCTAGGTTCAAGTGATCCTCCCACTTCAAGCTCCCTAGTACCTGGGACTTCAGGCATACGCCACCATGCCTGGCTAATTTTTGTATTTTCAGTAGAGATGGGGTTTTGCCATGTTGGCCAGGCTGGTCTCGAATTCCTGACCACAAGTGATCCGCCACCTCGGCCTCCCAAAGTGCTGGGATTACAGGTATGAGCCATGGCACCTAGCCCCTCTTGTGAGTTTATTAATTGAATGATTGAATATATATTTCCTTTTCATTTCATCTTGGCTACTAATGAGCTGCGTATCCACAGGTTACCTGCTTTCTTCATGGTGGCTGCATATCTGAGACAAAAATCGCAAAGGTTTCTGCTTCAGTCCCCTAAGAGGTTTGTAGTAACCTCTCTGGATATTCATAGACACAGTGATGACATGATCCAAACCCACAATTAGACACAAGGTCTAATAAGGGTTCT
The DNA here is from genome assembly GCF_001698545.2 of Rhinopithecus bieti. NCBI lineage: Eukaryota > Metazoa > Chordata > Mammalia > Primates > Cercopithecidae > Rhinopithecus > Rhinopithecus bieti. The sequence goes on along the minus strand of NW_016820098.1, from coordinate 1,461,190 downwards.
TGTGCTTTATTTCCAGATGCAAGCAGAAACTTGCACTTCAGATACCTAAATAGAAGGATTTCTGAGACAGTTTAGTGTTCTAAAGAACAATCAGGAAAATAAATATTTTGAGGTCCTAAAATCTGGGTGGTGATCACAATGCTGGAGCCAAATGGCCATGCCAGTATTTTTGTAATTCATATTTTATAAGAAAAGGATTCAGAACTCATAAAAAGAAACTAGTAGGGCCGGGCACGGTGGCTCACACCTGTAATTCCAGCACTTTGGGAGGCCGAGGCGGGCGGATCACGAGGTCAGGAGATCGAGACCATCCTGGCTAAAACGGTGAAACCCTGTCTCTACTAAAAAATACAAAAAATTAGCTGGGTGCGGTGGCGGGCGCCTGTAGTCCCAGCTACACAGGAGGCTGAGGCAGGAAAATGGCGTGAACTTGGGAGGCGGAGCTTGCAGTGAGCCGAGATCGTGCCACTGCACTCCAGCCTGGGCAATAGAGCGAGATTCCATCTCAAAAAAAAAAAAAGAAACTAGTGAAAATAATTATTGAATACATTTAAAATATGAAATTTACAAACATCATGTAAAATATTAAAAAAAACTAAACAGTATCATTGTATTAATTATTGGCAAGCAGAATTTAAAAATATAAGCATTAAAAAACTAAACAGTCTCAAAAATAAAAAAAAAATTAAGTCATGAAAAGTTGAAAATGAGATCATGTTATTTGAACTTTCATAAAATGAGTTATTAAGGTGCATAGACATTGTTGCTATGGAGTTAAGAACATATTTTTGTGCAAATTTCCTCACTAAAAAAGAGAAAGTATTAGTCAGGGAAATGATGATGTATTTATGAGCTGTCTCCAAATCTTTTTCTCCGACTCCTTCATCTTCAGATAATCCTAATTCTCACTTGATAACTTTGAGGAGTATTTAGAAGTATTTTTTAACAACTCTGTTGGGGAGAAGAGGTGAAATCTATTTATTTACCTCGAACTATAGTTTGCTTGAAAGCAAGAAGCAAGCATTTCTGATTTGCCTCTCCTTTAGTTTGCTCACCTGTGGTGGAATCCCAATGCCCAGCCGCATGCATCTGTTTTGTAACTCTCATACTGTAGTGGACACACCCTCAGGTGATCCCCACTGAGTCATGTCTTATGTAATCCCCTCCCACAGAGTGCAGGCACAACCTGTGACTTGCTTTTTAGCAAATGGAATACGGCATAGTCAATGCTTTCATTGAATATTTCACTGCCTTGATGTCTTAGCAGGCTGCAATGGGAGTTTCTCCTGCAGAGGTTGAAGGCATAAGCTGTCATGTTGTGACAAGCCTGTGAGATGCCACGTGGGAAGAAGCTGTGGGCGATTCCTAGGACATGAGAGTGACCCAGGTGACTGCCAGAAATAAAGTGGGAACCTCAGTCCTACAATCTCAGCTGGATTCTGCCAACAGCTACGTGAGCTTAGAAGAAAAAAACCCAGGCTCCAGACAAGAACACAGCACAGTCAAGACCTTGATGACACCTTTCCAAGACCCTAAGCAGAGGCCCAAGCTGTACTTAGACTCCTGACCCCAAGAAGACGGAGCATAACAAATACACATTGTTTTAAGTCACTATATTTGTGGCAATTTGTTATGTAGCAATATACAACCAACACATGTCATAATCCACTTTGCACTCAAATAACAGCCATTCTTGAAAAAAAGCTCTGTTTTGCCAATTATTATTTTCTTCCTGCTGTTGAGGATAACAGAAATATAGCAGAATGCTTTATACGTGTGTATACCTTTATTCAAGTCAAAACTTGAATGCAGAATATCATTCTCCATCAGTGAGTCTTGAAACACAAATGAATTGGATTCAACATTTTTCAAAATATCAAAATACTTTCATTTTGGTACTTAAAAATTGGAAGGTATACCCCTAAACCAGTTTTTTTGTTTGTTTTCATTTTTGTTGTTTTTGGTTTTGGTGTGTTTACTTAACTGTTTTGTTTTGTTTTGAGACAGAGTTTCGCTCTTGTTGCCCAAGCTGGAGTGCAATGGTGTGATCTCGGTTCACCACAACCTCCGCCTCCTGGATTCAAGCAATTCTCCTGCCTTAGCCTCCTGAGTAACTGGAATTACAGGCATGCGCCACCATGCCCAGCTAATTTTGTATTTTTAGTAGAGATGGGGCTTCTCCATGTTGGTCAGGCTGGTCTCGAACTCCCAACCTCACGTGATCCACCTGCCTCGGCCTCCCGAAGTGCTGGGATTACAGGCGTGAGCCACTGTGCCTGGCCTACTTAAGTGTTTTTTTAAATAAATGTTTTATTTTCAAACAGTTTTAGATTTACAGAATTATAAAGATAATACAGAAAGTTCTTGTATACCCCATACTCAGTTTTCCCAAATATTAACATCTTACGTTAGCATGGTACATTTATCATATTTAATGAACCAATGTTGATACATTATTGTTAACTAAACTCCATACTTTAGTCAAATTTTCTTAGTTTTTACCTAATGTCCTGTTTTTGGTCCAGGATCCCACATTACATTGAGTCATCATCTCTCCTTAGGCTTCTCTTGATTGTGACTATCTCTCAGACTTCAGTTGTTTCTGATGACCTTCACAGCTTTGAGGGGTACTGGTCAGATATTTTGTAGCATGTCACTCTATTAGAATTTGTCTTATGCTTTTCTCATGATTAGACTTAGATCAAGTATTTTGGAGAGGAAGATCACAAAGGCAAAGTGCTCTTCTCATCACATCATGTCAAGGGTACCTACTACCAGTGTGACCTGCCACTGCTGATGTTAACCTTCATCACCTGGCTTGAGATAGCGTTTGCTCCGGTTTCTCCATTGTGAAGTTACTTTTCCCCCTCCCTTTCTTTACTATACTCTTTGAAAGAAAGTCATTCTGTGCAGCCCCAGGGAGGGTTATGCTTTACCCCTGAAAGGCAGAGTATCTTACATACATTATTTGGAATTCTTCCACACTATCTTCATTTATTTATTCAATCATGTATTTACATCAGTATAGATATGTATTTTGTACTTTAAGTGATATCCTAATTCTAACTTTCTTTGCTTGAATTTTCCATCTTTGGACATTGAAAGTACTTTTGATTGGGTCCTGTATTCTTTTCACATACAACCATCATTGTGGATTTTTATTTTGTGCACTCCTTTACTTTATAGCACTACAAGATGCTCCAGGCTCATCTTCTATATTTTCTGTCACAGTCTTAAATCAGCCATTTCTCCAAGGAATCCTGGTTCATTTCATTGGAAAATAGTATTAGAAACCAAGGTATGGGAAATAGGTATGTATTGTTTGCTTCCAGACCAAACCAGTTTTTCAATCTCTAAATATGGGATCTTGGAATGTCCCTACATTCTTAATTTATTTTAACGTATTTGACAAACATTTTTGCAGTGATTACCATGTGCCAGGCACTGTTTTAAGCACTTTGAAAATATTAACTCATTTAATCTTCGTAATAACCTCCTAACAACAAGATAGGTGGTATTAGTCCCATTTTGTGGATGAAAAAACCAAGAAACAGAGACATTTGGATATGTTCCATAGTCACCCAGATAGTAACCGACAGAGCCGAAACTGAACTCAAGTATCTGGATCCAGATTTGGAGCTAACCACATTGGAGTTAGATTTGGAGCTAACTCCTACATTGCCTCGCAGTGGTGAGGACTTTGCAGAGCTGTCACACAAATTGATGAATTAATTCACCCACATGTTCATTCTCTAATACAAATCTGTTATGTTCCCATTAGGTGACAGACTATCTGATATCTGTTAATTGGTGCTTAATGCCATTTGAGATACCTCTTGGAATATGACCCAATTTAACATAAAGGAGGAGGCTATTGTAATGTGCCCCTTGAGGAGACTCTGGCAGCTGCCTGGGATGAAGATGTTACGTAAAAACTACTCCACTCAGTGGCTGCAAATATACTTTATTATGCTATAAGTAATATTCAAAGGTGATAGGCAGGCAGTACCTTATTTACTTTGTTTCTATTTATTTATCATTTCCATAAATTTTTTAAAGGGTCTTTAGTATCTTTTATATATATGAAACTCCCATTCATTATGCTACTATTCTTGATAAAACATTTGAACAGAATGGTCTCTTGTGAAAACCACTGAACAAAACTGAGATTTCTATTTACAGCTAAGAAGAAAATTTTAAATGTACACTTACTTTCTGACTGTCACCAATGAGTGGTCCCAGGAGACCAAAGTTGAGATAATCTGAAAGAAAACATGCAAAACAATAATGGTGAATGCAAATGTCTTTAAGAGATCTTTGTCCTGAGGTCATTATCCCACCTATTTTAATGGCAGAACACTGGGAGACTGATGTCCCATGACATGGTTTATTACTTGTTAATAATGTGTTTTGGAAAAGAGAGTGCAGGTTGGGGTGGATGTGAGGTTCAGCAAAATGGACTCCCTGAGAAAAGAAAGCAGAGACTGAAACAATGGGGAACCTGGAATGGACTTCTTGTTAATATTTATAACTCCTTGGAAGAGGATATGAGAGTTAAGTGAAGGAATACTCAAGAATGTGGGCCTTCGTTTTCAGTTCAGAGCAAGCACCAGATGAGCTGCCTTCTAGATATATCAAAGTTTAGGGATATCCAAAAAAGAATTATCCCACCAAATTAAGCTTCATAAAGGAAGGTTAAATAAATAAAATATTTAAATAAAATATTAAATAAAATATTTAAACAAAATATTTTCCAGACAAGCAAGTGCTAAGGGAATTCATTACCACTAGATCAGCCTTATGAGAGATCCTTAAGGGAGTTCTAAACATGGAAACAAAAGAATGATACTTGCTACCACAAAAGCACTGTTAAGTACATAGCCCACAGACTCTATAAAACAACTACAAAATAGAAACTACAAAGCAACCAGCTAACAACTTATGATAGGATCAAAACCTTACATATCACTATTACTTGAATGCAAATGGTTTAAATGCTTGCACTTAAAAGGCACAGAATGGCAAATTGGATAAAAGAATGAGGCCCAATTGTCTGCTGTCTTCAAGAGACCCATAGGCTCAAAGTAAAGGGTTGGAGAAAGATTTACCATGCAAACAGAAAACAAAACAAAACAAAAAGCAGGAATTGCTGTTCTTTTATCAGATAAAACAGATTTTAAACCAACAACAGTGAAAAAGGACAAAGAAGGGCATTATATAATAATAAAAAGTTCAATTAAACAAGAAGACTTAACTATCCTAAATATATATGCACCCAACATCAGAGCGCCCAGATTCATAAAACAAGTACTTCTAGACCTACAAAAAGACTCACACAGTCACACAATAATAGTAGGGAGCTTTAATACCCCATTGACAGATCATCAAGGCAGAAAACTAATAAAGAATTTCTGGACTTAAATTTGACACTTGACCAATAAGAACTAACAGATATCTACAGAATACTCCATCCATCAAGTATAGAATATATATTCTTCTCACCTGCACATGAAACATACTCTATGATTAACCATGTGCTCAACTGTAAAGCAAGTCTCAATAAATTCAAAAATATCAAAATCATACCAACCATACTCTCAGACTATAGTGCAATAAAAATAGAAATAAACTCCAAGATCTCTCAAAATTGCAAAATTACATGAAAATTAAACAACTTGCTTCTGAGTGGCTTTCAGTAAACAACAAAATTAAGGCAGACATCAAGAAATTCTTTGAAATAAATGAAAGCAGAGATACAATATACCAATATCACTGGGATGCTGCAAAAGCAGAGGAAAGTTATAGCACTAAATGCCTACCTCAAAAATTTAAAAAGATCTCAAATTAGCAGTCTAACATTAAACCTAGAGGATCTAGAAAAACAAGAGCAAAGTAACCCCAAAGCTAGCAGAAGAAAATACATAAAATCAGAGCAGAAATGAACAAAGTTGAGACCCAAAAATTCATATGAAGAAGCAACAAAACTAAAAGTTGGTTCTTTGAAAGGATAAACAAGATTGATAGACAAGTAGCTAGATTAACGACGAAAAAAAGAGAAGATACAAATAAGCACGGTCACAAATGACAAAGGTGATATTGCAATGAATCCCACAGAAATACAAAAGATCCTCAGAAACTATTATGAACAATTCTATGCATACAAACTAGAAAATTTAGAGAAAATGAGTAAATTCCTGGAAACACACAACCTCCTAAGGCTGATTAGAAGGAAATTGAAACCCTTAACAGACCAACATCAAGTTCTGAACTTGAAGCAGTAATTTAAAACAAACCCTGTTAATCAAAAAAACCTCAGGACTAGATGGATTCACAGCCAAATTCTACCAGATGTACAAAGAAGAGCTGGTACCAATTTTATTGAAACTATTCTAAATAGTCGAGGAGAAAGAACTCCTCCCTAACTCATTCTACAAAGCCAGCATCACTCTGATACCAAAACCGGGCAAAGACACAACAACAAAAAAAGAAAACTACCGGCTAATACCTCTGATAAACACAGAAGCAAAAATTCTCAACAAAATACTAGCAAACTAAATCCAATAGCACATCAAAAAGTTAATTCACCATGATCAAGTAGCCTTCATTCCTAGGGTGCAAGGTTTGTTCAACATATGCAAATCAATAAATTTGATTCACCACATAAACATAATTAAAAGCAAAAACCATACGATCATCTTGATAAACACAAAAAGTTTTTGATAAAATCCAACACCTCTTCATGAAAAAAACCCTCAAGAAACTAGGCATTGAAAGAACATACCTCAAACTTTAAGAGCCATCTATGGTAAACCAACAGCCAATATCACGCTGAAGGGGCAAAAACTAGAAGCCTTACCCTTAAGAACTGGAAAAAGACAAGTCTGCCCACTCTCACCACTCCTATTCAGTCTATTAATAATACTGGAAGTCCTAGCCAGAGCAATCAGGCGAGAGGAAGAACTAAAAGGCATCCAAATAGGAAAAGAAGAAATCAAACTGTCTCTCCTCACAGAGAATATGAGTCTATACCTAGAAAACCCTAAAGACTCTGTCCAAAGGCTCCTGCAACTGATAAACTTCTTCAGTAAAGTTTCAGGATACAAAATCAATGTACAAAAATCAGTCACATTTCTATACACTAACAATATTCAAGCTGAGGGCCAAATCAAGAACACAGTCCCATTTACACTAGCCACACACATGCATGTACACACACACACACACACACACACAAATACCTAGGAAAATATCTAACCAAGGAAGTGAAAGATCTCTACAAGGAAAACTACAAGACATTGCCAAAAGATATCAGAGATGACACAAACAAATGCTAAAATATTCCATGCTCATGAATCAGAAGGATCAATGTTGTTAAATTGGCCACATTACCCAAAGCAACCTAGAGATTCGATGCTCTTCATATCAAACCACCAACATCATTTTTCACAGAACAAGAAATGAAATTAATATAGAACCAAATTCTATAATTCTAAAATTTATATAGAACCAAAAAGGAACCCAAATAGCCAAAGCAATTCTAAGCAAAAAGAACAAAGCTGGAGGCATCACATTATCTGACTTCAAACTATACTGTATGACTACAGTCACCAAAACAGCATGGTACTGGTGCAAAAACAGACACATAGACCAATGGAACAGAATAGAGAACACAGAAAATAAAGTTGCACACATACAACCATCTGATCTTCAACAAAGTCAACAAAAATAAGCATCACGGAAAGGACTTCCTATTCAAAAAATGGTGCTGGGATAGCTGGCTAGCCACATGCAAAAGAATAAAACTAAACCCCTACCTTTCGTCATATAAAAAAATTAACTCAAGATGGATGAAAGATTTAGATGTAAGACCTCAAACTATAAGAATCCTAGAAGAAAACCTAGAAAACACTATTCTGGACATCAGCCTTGGAAACGAATTTATGACTAGGCCCTCAAAAGCAATTGCAACAAAAACAAAAACTGATAAAATGAGAACTAAACTAAAGAGGTTCTGCAGAGCAAAAGAAACTATCAACAGAGTAAACAGACAATCTACAGAATGGAAGAAAATATTTGCAAACTATGCATCCAACAAAGGTCTCATATCCAGAATCTATAAGGAGCTTAAACTCAGCAGGCAAGCAAAAAATAAAAAAATTTTTAAAAAAGCAAAAAAATGTGGATGCATCCCAAAAGAAAACTACAAGCAGCCAACAAACATGCAAAAATGCTTCAAATCACCAATGATCAGAGAAATGCAAATCAAAACCACAATGGGACACCATCTCACACCAGTCAGAATGGCTATTAGTAAAAAGTCAAAACACTTTTAATAAACTTTTGGGGCTACAAAGAAAAGGAATGCTTACACACTGTTGGTGGGAATATAGAGCAGTTCAATCCCTGTAGAAAAGCAGTTTGGGGCTGGGCATGGTGGCTCATGCCTGTAGCCCCAGCACTTCGGGAGGCCAAAGTGGACGGATCACTTGAGCCCAGGAGTTCAAGACCAGCCTGAACAAGATGACAAAACTCCACCTCTACAAAAAATACAAAAATTAGCTGAGTGTGGTGGTGCATGTCTGTAGTCCCAACTGTTTGGGAGGCTGAAGTGGGAAGATCACTTGAGCCCAGGAGGTCCAGGCTATAGTGAGACATGATTGTGCCACTGCACTCCAGCCCAAGTGAAAGAGTGAGACCTTGTCTCAAGAGGAAAAAAAAAAAGAAAACAGTCTGGAGATTTCTTAAAGAAATATTCTTTAAGAATTAAAAACTTTAAGAAAGTTCTTAAAACAGAACTACCATTTCACCCAGCAATCCCATTACTGAGTATATATTCAAAAGAAAATAAATTATTCTACAAAAAGACACATGAACTCACATATTCATCACAACAGTATTCACAACAGCAAAGACATGGAATCAAACCTAGGTGCCCATCAATGGTGAATTAGACTAAAAAATATGTGGCACATATATGCCATGGAATACTATGCAGCCATAAAAAGAATGAAAGCATGTTCGTTGCAGCAACATGGATAAAGCTGGAGTCCATTATTCTAAGTGAATTAACACAGGAGCAGAAAACCAAATATCACATCTTCTCACTTATAAGTGTGAGCTAAACATTGGTACACATGGACATAAAAACGGGAACAACAGACACCAGGGACTACTAGAGGAGAGAGGGAGAAATGGGGGAAGAGTTGAAGGACTAACCACTGGGTACTATGTTCAGTACCTGAGTGACAGAATTATTGATACCCCGAACCTCAGCATCATGCAATATACCAGGTAACAAACCTGTACATATACCCACTGAATCTAAAATAAAAGTTGAAAAAAAGGAACTAGCAGACGCAGTCTGTGTAATGTGACAATAGGAATTACAATAAAATGAGTCAATAAATAGGAATATTATATTGGTTAGATTCACAGGGAAGGAAGTATCAAAAGAACTGCCTGTGAAAGGACTAACTCAGCATGTCTGATTGAGAACGCTTCAAGGAAGTGGGTGTGATCTATTGGATCCCATTACTAATGGGCACAAGGAAGGAGTAGTCTCTCAGATTTTGTGTCTGACATAAAATGTGCAGTTAAGTACCTCTGAGAGTGCCAGTCTAGACAATCTAATTAGTCTGTCAAGTGCAGTTTCAAAGCTATTAAGAGGACCAAAGCCCTCTTCAGAAAGATATATAAAAAAATCTCAAATTATATTATTGAATTCTTAAATATCAAAGTATCACTTTTATTAGGAATAAAATATCAATAAATGTGCAATTGTTTGGATTTCTAAAATTCCTCCTTTTTTATTAAAAAATTAATTGTAATAATCAAAGAAGAAAAGCTATTCCAACTGACATGTTAGGAAAACATTAGAAAACATGTAACCAATTTCTGTATATTTGGTGATGTACCAACAACTACAAAGGCACCTCGGTCAATACACCAAAGACTCATATTCATCTAAGCACTTAATGGAGAATTGAATACTGTTAAATGAGAAATCAGGATTTTACCAAAGAGTTAATAAAGGTGTCCCTTTGAACATAGACTAGAAGTGGTATATGTCAGTGGTAAGGACTTCATGCAAGTTATTGAACCTTGGAATGTTCCACAGATTATAGCTATTAGTCTATTTCTAGCTCCAACAATCTAAGAATTCTTATCTAAGACAGATTCTTAATGTTTTCCTTACTCATAATAACCTGTATATTTTAATAATATAGATACTATAGAAGATGTTTGGTTTAATAAAATGTAATCTTTCCAAGTATGATTTTTTAACTGAAGAAAATCTGTGAAATAATTTTTATGAATATTCCTTCATCTCAAAGTTATATTTTTGACACCCAAACATAGTACAACCTGAAAGGTACATTTTTTTTTTTTTTTTTTTTTTTT